>NC_068996.1:4215135-4216067 GCF_001194135.2 Octopus bimaculoides | reverse complement strand
ATATTTATAGGCTTATTATCACTGTAAAAATTAATTCATCATCATAGATACCTCTGCGCACAACCATGTGTGTGTACAATGCGCGTATATATGCATTGTATGACAGTGCGTACATGTATTCACACGTGTTTGTGTGTGTACGTGTGTGTATGTGTTTGTGTGCCTACATGTATGGCTGTGCATGTGTATGTGTGCATATGTGCACATTCACGTATATATGCATGTATGCATGCACGCATGTGCATGTATCATGCAACGGTGTATCTATATATTCGCACGTATATGTGCGGCGCAAATGCGCGTGTGTGTGTGTATTTATATATTTATGACTGTCTACATAAACATACGTGTGTGTATATGCTTTTAAATACAGACACGAGTGTGTATAGGCATGATTACTCCACTCCATAGACCGCCCCACCCCCCGTGTATCCATTGCTACAGCACACACCCCTCTCGCGCATGCGCGTGCCGGCGTAATTATCAGCACATATACGTATTTATGCACATATGTATCTATGCGCGTGCGCGTGTGTGTGACTTCATATGCATATGTGTATATACTTATGTATATATGTACATGTGCGTATATACTTGTGACAATCAGGAGAAGGAAAAAGAAAAAAGAGGAGTGGTTTATTTCATTTTTCTTTATATTTATTCATATATATTTTATTTAAACTGTGTATACGTGTGTGTATATGTAGAAATAAGAGCTTGTATATTTGCGTATATATATATATATATATATACGTTTATGTCTGTATATATATATGTATAGGTGTGTGCATGCGTATTTACGTATGTATATATACGCATAAGCGTGTATATGTATATGTATATGTATATGTATAAGTGTGCTTGTGTATATACGAATATATAAATATATATATATATATATATATATATATATATATATATATATATATATA
>NC_068996.1:4211301-4214989 GCF_001194135.2 Octopus bimaculoides | reverse complement strand
ATATATATATATATATATATATATATATATATATATATATATATATATACAGGTAAATGCGTGTATATGCAAATGTATAAGTATGAGTATGTGTATATGTGTGTGTGTGTATGTGTGTATGTACATATATGTATATGTATGTACGTGCGTAAGGGCGTGTGTCTATGTGAGTGTGTGTACTATATACACTGTATATATATGTGTGTGTATATGTTTAAAAATATATATATATTATATATTTGTGCATATGTATGTATATATGTATATGTA
Organism: Octopus bimaculoides; assembly: GCF_001194135.2. Taxonomy (NCBI): domain Eukaryota; kingdom Metazoa; phylum Mollusca; class Cephalopoda; order Octopoda; family Octopodidae; genus Octopus; species Octopus bimaculoides. The sequence continues at coordinate 4,214,719 of NC_068996.1, read as the reverse complement.
TATGCATATGCATATATGTGTGCGTATATGTGTATTTATGTGTTGGTATGTGTATGTATGTATGTCTGTATGTGTGCATATATACGTATATCAGCGTGTATGTGTATTATTCTTTTATTTTCATTCATTTTTCTTCTTTGAAGTCATTTCACTGTGACCATGCTGGAGCATTGCCTTTAGTCCGAGAATCTTAGTCAAGTTACGGGGACGTGAATACGCCAACACCGGTTGTCAAACGATGGTGGGTAGAGAGCTAAAGATATAAACAAATATACCCCCCCCCCCACATATATATACGACAAGCTTCTTTCAGTTTCCGTCTACCAAATTCACTCACAAGGCCTTGGTCGGCTCGAAATTCTAATAGAAGACACTTGCCCAATGAACCCGGAACCATGTAGTTAGGAAGCAATCTTCTTACCACACAGCGACGCCTGGGTGTATATCTGTGTGTATATGTTAGTGAGGGTGTATGTCTGTGTGTATATGTGAGTGTATGTCTGGGTGTATGTCTGCGTGTATATGTTAGTGAGTATATGCGAGTGCGGTGACACGCACGAGATTTCTTTCGTCTTTTTTCCATCTTTCTTTCTTTCTTTCTTTCTTTCTTTCTTTCTATCTTTCTTTCTTTTCTTCTTCATCTATGTATTTGCTCATTGAACGACACAATGGACAAACTTTTTGAATTATCCACGTGACATTATTGTAATTCGTTTTAGAACATTCCATAGGGAAACATATTTATTTATCAGCAGCTATATAAACTCACAGACCTCTGACCTATGTCTAGTTTAATAAGTATCAACACACGGCACTCTCGGACCTTGAGTCACTCTGTTACTTATATATATATATACACACAGCGTGCGATGGGTAAATCATCATTATCTAATATTTCTTATTTCGCGCATGCGCATTGTTTGTTTTTCATTTTGTCGACTACACAGTATAGTAGGGTCAGTTGGGCACCGCTCGTGAGAAAACAGCAGAAATTTGGAAACGACATGTTGTATTACTTGGTATTCGCACCAGAAGCTCTAACACGAACACTTCAGAGTGCCTGGGTGTCACTCTGAGGACAGTGCAGTCTGAGGACATGTACCGAGAGTGATAAAAATCAAACATCCAGTCAACATCATGGTGTTTGGAGTGATCGCTAGTGATGGTGACGTTATGCTTCCACTCGTCTTCGCACTCGGCCTCAGACTCAACACGGAGGCCTACGTCAAGTGCCTGGAGGAGGGAGTGCTGCCATGGAGGAGGGAGTGCTGCCATGGAGGAGGGAGTGCTGCCATGGAGGAGGGAGTGCTGCCATGGAGGAGGGAGTGCTGCCATGGAGGAGGGAGTGCTGCCATGGAGGAGGGAGTGCTGCCCTGCATTAAGACGGTGGCTGCTGGATGAATGTATGGCTGGCAACAGGACTCTGCACCATGCTACACAGGCTGTCAGACAATTTCTGAAACCACATCACCCCTAACATCTGACCACCTAACTCCCCAGACTGTAAGCCCTCAATTATTATGTGGGGCACAGTTGAGTGAGAGACCAACAAAACTCCTTGTAACACCAAAGTCGAACTGAAGGCAAGGATTATGGCAGCATTCACCAACTTAAACAAAGAAGCTATCCAGAAGAACTTCTGAAATCGTCTGGAGGCCGTGGTTGAAACCAATGGCGATTGTATTGAATAAATTTACTGTTTAGTATTTCAAGATATTTTTATGTAACTTTGGTAAATATATCTTCAAATGAGCAATATCCAAACTACAGAGGAAAAGGCTATCCACTGGATTTGGTTAAAAAGTGACAATGAGCGATGGCTAGAAGAATATTGAGCTGTATCTGATAACCAGATAATCTAGCAAGTGGGGCTTCATGTTACTGAGGTTGTGGTGGTGGTGGTGGGTGGTGCGCAGTGATACCGTCGGGAGGTAGGCCCCGAAACGGCGTGCAATCTCTCCTGATGACCCCATACACTTGCTGCCTTCCGGTATTTAGGGCTTTCGACTGGTAGCACCTGCATGTGCAAGTTGTTTGGAAAAAGTCAATGTTATTTTCATTCCTGTGTCATTTAGCGGAAAGTTTATTCACTGCACCCTGTATGTATGTGTGTATATATATGTGTATGTATGTGTGTATCTTGTGTGTATGTATGTATGTATGTATGTATGTATGTATTTATGAATGTGTGTATGTAAGTATTTATGAATGTGTGTATGTAAGTATGTATGTATATATGTCTGTATGTGTATATGTATGTATGTATGTATGTATGTATGTATGTATGCATGTATGTGTGTATGTATGTATGTATGTATGTATGTATTTATGAATGTGTGTAAGTATGTATGTATATATGAATGCATATATGTAAGTATGTATGTGTATATTATGTATGTATGCATATATGTGTGTGTATGTATGTGTGTATGTATGCATGTATGTATGCATATATATGTATGCATGTATGTATGTACGTACGTATGTATGTATGTATGCATGTATGTATGTATGCATGCATGTATGAATGTATGTATGTATGTACCTACGTATGTATGTATGTATGTATGTATGTATGTGTGTATGTGTGTATGTGTGTATGTATGTATATATCTACTGAGTACCAGATGAACCCATATCACGAGAAGCAGCTCAAAAATGGGCAGTTGTGACGAACTCCCTCCTTCACCAAAAGTCAGTCGCATAAGAATGACCACTGAAGAGGCGATGACAGCGGTGCTGCTCCAGCATGACCACAGACTCTAGGATGAAACGTATAGAAGAATAAAAAGAGAAAAGCAGATATACATAAAATCAAAGAGAAGTGTATACATTTATGTATGTATATAATGCTCTCAAACATTTTTATTATTATATGTGTGAGTGTATATATAAGTGCATTCAAATTCGCTTAGCAATAAGCGTGTATACAGATCCCACGTATGTATATGCACAACCACCGAGTACATGAGATTTTCCAAACATCAGAATGAAATTCATACTTTCTCTTGGAATTTAGGTCGAAGGAACTATGAGTATGTGTGAGTGTGTGCGCGTGTGTGTGCGCGTGTGTGGGTGTTTACGTGTGAGTGTGTGAGCGTATAGTCTATGAGTGTGTGTGTGTGCATATGTATTTTATGTGGATGTATATATATGTATGTATATATAAAATCATAGATATTTACATGTGTAATAAGTGTATCAATCTATCTGTCTATGTATGTATGTATGTATGTATGTATGTATCTATTTATCTATCTGTCTGTCTGTCTGTATATCTATCTATCATTCTCTCTCTCACTCTCCCCATATATATATATATACACACACACACGTAAGCACATAGATACTTATATGTATATATATGCATACCAAACACATATCTATCTATCTATATTATATATATATATATATATAT
>NC_068996.1:4209756-4210583 GCF_001194135.2 Octopus bimaculoides | reverse complement strand
ATATATGATAATATTAAAGTCAATTGTATATGTTTTTCAAAGATCATGTATATGTATATATATATATGTATATATGCATATATGCGTGTGAGTATATATATATGTATATATGTATATGTATATATATACTTGTTTATGTATATGCATATATATTTGTATATTTGATATATTAAATGTATATAGATGTATGTATATAGATGTATATATACATATATATATATGTATATATACATATATATATATATATATATGCATATATATATACATATATATATATACATATATACATATGTTATATATATGTACACACACACACACACACACACACACACACACACACACATATATATATATATATGTAGTTACATATATCTACATATATATGTATATATATGTGTGTGTGTGTGTGTGTGTGTGTGCCTATGTGTATGTGTGTGTGTTTCCAGAATAGGTGTTGGGGTGCCTGTGTGAGAGAGAGAGAGACGGAGAACTTTAATCTATCGAGAAACGTCAACGAAAGGGTATATCCTTCTAAATCCGAATAAAACCAACGAGATAATTCACTATTAATGTATTTGGCATGTGCTGTACATGGTATACTCGGTGTATATACGGTGTATATACGGTGTATATACGGTGTATATACGGTGTATATACCATATGGTGTTTATGTCTGTGAAAATAAGAAAAAAAATCTCTTTGAGATTAGGAAGCTGGTCTGAAAATGTCTCATGTTCATTGATCTTTTTTTCCTACCCTTACCTTCTCCCTTCTCTCTCTCTCTCTCTCTCTCACCCGCTCACACTCACTCTTTAGACGCACATATC
>NC_068996.1:4205572-4207324 GCF_001194135.2 Octopus bimaculoides | reverse complement strand
CACCACAGCTGCTACTACCAGCACCCAGCGCCACCGCCACCGCCGCCGCCACCACCACGACCACGACCACCACGACCACGACCACCACCTACACCACCACCACCACCGCCACCGCCACCATTGACTACTATTGCAACAGTGGGGAACTCAGCCCTCAGACAACTAGTTATGCAGTCGATACAGGATCACATTTCCACCCACTACCGCCCTGGACCGGAAGTAGCTGTGAAAAGTACTGCTGAACTAATTCTTATGGCAGTTTCAGACACTGCTCCTTCCACCACCACCACTACATGTACCCCCACCCTACTCCCGGTAACACATCCCCAACTTCATAAGCTCATTCCTCAAAATCCCATGTCGTGAAGGGCAGGAGGACTGACAGAGATCGAATGAAATAAAACACTTGTATTGATATTTTCTTTTATCGGTTCCATAAATTTCAACCTTTAGTTTTTGCCATATGTACCGTCAAGTCGTTCACAGTCTGTTAACGCATAGTTTAGAGTTCAATCCCATTGTGCGGCAACCCCGTGTAACTGTTTGTTACTGCAATCCTGAAATGGCCATTAATTTGGAGGTGAATTTGGTAGACGGAAGTGGACAAGCCCGACGTCAGTTCTCTTGTCAATCTCTCATCTTCATATATACAAAAGCAATTGCAGCATGGAAGGTGTTTATAAGCCATGTAAAAACATATAGGTTCACTTCAACACGGAATTTTGGCAGTGATCAGGTCGCGGTCTCAAAGCGACGAAAATATTTTGTTAAATTAAATTTGAAATGTTAAAGTGAATCTAACGTTTTTTTAATGTTTTTAAATGGCTTATAAACACCTCTGTGGTGTCGTTTTGCATTTATAATAAAATAAATATATACAGATTATGAAAATGATTTGAAAAAAATATACAGTAATGTTTCCACTTCGCGGATTTTCTCCTATCGCGGAATTGGGAGTGGGGAGTGGGGAATTGGAACGTAACACCCGCGACAGTCGATGGATTATTGTACCTTACCGGGATACATACCGGTTAATGTAGTTCGGTTCACGCTATATCTTGACGGAAAAAGGAGAGCAAAAATGGCGGCAGTTGCCAGGATCGTTTCGATCATTTGTCAACACAAAGGAGCTCAGTGGTTTAAAAACAACAACAACAAAAAAACAACAACAAGGACAACAACAACAACAAACGTGAATATTCGATAAACTAACTGAAAACGTAAAGATAAAATGTCACGTGTTCTATATTTAATATCCTTTTATTTTGATATCAACGCCGCTCTTTGAAAGTACAATTACAACTCTGGACATTTTTGTTTTATCTTTTATCGTTTACTTGTTTCAGTCATTGGACTGTGACCATGCTAGGGCATCACCTTGAAAGATTTTAGTCTAATGAATCAACTCCACTATTTGACTTTTTGTTAAGCCTGTTACTTTTCTATTCTGTTGATTGTTATCGCCGAACCGCTAAGTTGCGGGGGCGTAAACACACTCACACACTCACGGTTGTCAAGCAGTGGTAGGTGACAAAGGCAAGCACAGGGACACATACATAAGCACACACACGCAAACACACATGTACCCAACGGTCTTCTTTCAGTTTCCGTCTACCAAATCCACTCACAAGGCTTTGGTCGGCTTGAGGCTATAGTAGAAGACATTTGCCCGCAGTGGAACTGAACCCGGAACCATGTGGCTGGGAAGCAAACTTCTTAACCCAGCCTCGCCTACGTCTATATACATATATA
>NC_068996.1:4200740-4205474 GCF_001194135.2 Octopus bimaculoides | reverse complement strand
ATGAGCATCTGCATGTATACATACATATATGTACATACCTACATCTACATGTATGTATAGATGCATATCCGGGTACAGGACGTCAAAAAGGGAACGGGAACATAAACAAAGCACAAAAAACGGACTTTTTTTTTCCGGACAACAGAATGAACACATAGGAAAACAGAAAAGCCACTTATGAAACTTTTCCTTCACCAGCTGCCTCTATTCTAAACTAGGCGTTTCGAAGACACACACGATAGGCTTCTTTCAGTTTCCGCCCACCAAATTCACTTACAAGGCTTTGGTCAGCCCAAGGCTATAGTAGAAGATACATGGCCAAGGTGTCATGCAGTGGGGCTGAACCTAAAACTGTGTAGTTGGGAAGCAAGCTTCTTACCACACAGCCACGCCTGCGCCTATAGTTTCAATTTTATTGAATCCCTTCAGCGAAGTATTTCTTAACATTATTACAGATTTTAGAATGAATTAGTGTTCTCTATTCTTTTACTGCTTTACTTGTTTTAGTCATTGTAATGCAGCCATACTGGAGCACTACCTTGTATAATTAGTCGAACAAATCGATCCCAGTGTATATTCTAAGTCTGTTACTAATTCTATCGACAGCTTTTGCCGGACCGCTGTGTTAATGGGACTTAGCAAACCAACACCGGTTGTCAAGCAGTGGAGGGGTACAAACACGTGCACATGTGTGTGTGTGTGTGTGTGCAAGTGTGTGTATGTGTGCACGCGCGCACAAGGAGAAATAGAGAGAGAGAAAGCAAGACAGAAAGAGCGAGTGTGTGTGTGTGTGCGCGCACGCGTGCGTGCGTGTCCGTCTATCAAAATCAGTAATAAGGTACCGGTAAGTTAAGAATTATAGCGAAAGACACTCAGTGCCTAACAGTGATATCGAACCCGAAACTACAGGGTTACCAAGCAAACCTCTCATCATACAGCTATGACTGGCCTATGTGTATAAATTTTCTTTTAATGAATAGTATTACTTCTGGTTTCTACGTTTTTGGCAACTTACTTGATATAAAATCGTTTAAGGAATTTAAAACATCATCAAAGAATGATGTTAATCATTTTAATCTTGTATTTTTTTTCTCGTTTGTTGCTTAATAGTAGGATAGCCTTATCGATCCTTGTTGAGAATTATAGAAATTTATCTTTTGTGGACATTATGCTAGCACAGACCTTTGAATATTAACGGCTACATTTATATTTTATCTACAACACTAGCATATGCAATTTCAAATTCTTCCCTTGTCTTCCTAGACATAACAATTAAATATTTTACGCAAATGGCTTGAAAGATAAACAGAAAAAGCATGGGCGCACACTACTTGAAATAATGGCGGTATAAACACATCTTCAATGCCTTTGTTCACAGGTCTGTTCAGTCTGTGATGACCAGGAGGCTAAATAGCAGCAACAACAATATAGTACAGTCAGGGGTGTCCATTGAAACGGTTCCTCTAGATAGAAGCAGCAAACAACTTTCCCTCGGATGACGAACGTACTACTACTTTTTTTTTTTTTAAAAGAAGGGCATATATATTCCATCTTAATATAGGAAGGAAAAAAAACGGGATAGTCTTGCCTTTGATCTTCTGCTGAACTAAGGATGTTGTGGGGTTAAGCAACATATTGGACTAATTTCGGTTAAATGTGGATTAAATTAAATATGTAGATATGTGTTTTAAGTCTCTGTGTAGGCTTATGCATTTATACTTTATACTTTCATGCATTTCTGGCGGGGAATTAGCTGGATAAAAGATAAATTCTATGTCCCTGAATAAAACGCCAGTTTATCTCAGATAACACTCCCCAATGATCTGTTACTTTTGCTCTTGACTGTTGTGATGAACTGCGGTCTGTGAAATTAATTAAATGCCTGCAATGAAATCAAACTCTCTATCTGTGAGTTAGCAATCCAGTTACTGTATCTACGAAAGCTTGTTGTTTTTTGTTATAATAAGTGTAGGTACAGCTCGGTAAAGTACATTGGCCCAAGGCTATAGTAAAACAATAAAACGACTCACACGTAGTAGAATCGAATTCAGAATAACGTTGTTATGAACGGACCATCTGGAAACATAGTTTCATGATCGTAAAAGTAATGTTGTATTCTGACTGAAAAGTATTTCATATTCATTGAATCGTAGGTGGAGGCCACAAGCGAAGAATTCGTTAATTTTCATGATTCAAGACTGAACACGATGGAATGGTTTTACTGAGGGTTTTCTTCCTACCCGTCGTAACATTTGAACTCAACATTCTGAACTGACAAGGTTCTCACTCATTACTTTGTTGCTCCTGCCTCAAGTCGAACTGTATCTGGTAGATACATAGCCAAATGCATTCAAACCGTGATCATTTCTATTTTAAGACATTTCTTCATACCTTATTTAACCTTTTAGCACTTAAACCAACCAAATCTAGTTCAAATATTCGACTTGTTTTATGTTCAAACTGACCAGATCTGGCCCCTCATACCTACCCTACAACAATGTCATTCGATAAATAAACAATCACATCACTGAGATCTCATAGCTATAAGATAATGCATAATGAATACAAAACAATCTGAATAAATACATCTGACTATATTGGACAGAGTTGTCTGAATGCTAAAGACATTAGACTTGGTATTATTAAGATGGTACGCTGTGATGTGTTATATGTAGTATACAGGCAGAATCGAATGTTTAAGGAGTTCGCTTCGCAATCATGAGTTCTATCCTATTTCATGTTTATCATGAGAAAATGTCTATTATCATAGCTTTGAGTGAAACCAATCCTTGTGAATGAAATTGTGTTAACAAAAGCAGTGTAGAAACCAATCAGCCGGACTGAACTTCTAATTCAGAGATCTCTTACCTTTAGGACTAGAACTGATACCTATTCCAAAAATTCTTGTTCTTCATTTAAGACATAATATTAATTAAAATTTCTTCGCTTACTTTACTAAAATCGATTAGCCTTCATGGTCTTTGATAACAATGTCTGGTCGATTTTCCTTGATTTCATTTCTCTGTAGATTGGCATATATTACCACCGACCAAACCAATTGGGATTTTTTCCGTGGCATGTACCAGAGTGTTTTCGTATGCCATTACTATTTTCCCCTTTCAATCCGTAAGGTATATTAAAATTACTAACTGGATCATCAATATTTGCAAAGCATATAATCTTAGCACACCGTAACAAATTTAAAATTAAATATGAAATACTTCAAACCTATGAATTCATTGATCTATGGATATGTTTCTTGAAGTGATATGGAAGATAATTGCACTATTTTTGTTACTATTGTTTTATTGTTGGTTTTTATTAGTTTTATTTTTATTACCTACTTTCACAGCATTGTTAAGCGCACATTTTTATCTCAAAGTCATGTCTACAAATATATCGCTGTCTTTTAGATTCCACAGTTCAGTGGGGGAAGCTCTTACAATTCGTTCACTACTACAAGTGGATTTAACTCTAGCCATATTTCTTTTCTCTTACATGAAAACAACGCTAGAATACTGCATATTAAGACTTGTTGAAGCCTTAGCGATATAGTCACTCGGTAGCTGACTAATATTATAGATTCCATTCCATAATTAAGTTTACTTCCTGACATAAAGTGAAAAATAATTAACAACTCCCAAATAGGTGTAACATGAGTATAAAGAAGATTACTGCTTCTAAACACGGTGTCCCGTAAGACTGAACCCTCTGTACTAACTATATGAACTTCTATAGCAGAATCGTTAGTACGCCAGGTTAAATGATTTGCGGTATTTCGTCAGTCTTTATATTCCGAGTTCAAATGCCGCCTAGGTCAGCTTTATTTTTCATCCTTTCGGGATCGATTGTACCAGTTGCGCACTGGAGTCGAGGCTATGGATTTATCACCTCCCCTAAATTGCTGGCTTTGTGCCATAATTCAAAATTATTATCATTTCTGATTGTCGTAATTTGTAGATATGTTTTTAATAGCCTCGACCCAGACCATATTTCAAGCTTTAGAAAACGATTTTTGTTTTTAATAGCCTCGATCCAGACCATAATTCAAGCTTTAGAAAACGAATTTTGTTTTAGCACTTCACTATCAGAATTAGTTTTCTGCCAAGAGGGATACAAAAAGAAAAAAAATTAATAAAAGAAAAGTGTCTTTATTTGCCTTCAGACATTTTAACGTGTAAATGCCTACAAGATAGTGCGCGCGCGCGCACACACACACACACACACACACACACACACACACACACGTACCTTCCACAGAAAAACGAAAAAAAAAAGGAAAAGTTCACATCAGCGCGAACACGAAACAAAAATACTCGACAAAACAAATACCATGCAATGAACGTTTGTAACAAACAGAAAAGTAAAGAACATTTGAATGAAGAATTAATTAGAAAAGAAATTATTTCGAGCAGTTTAACAAAAGTTTTAAACGATATCCGTAACTACAACAAGAATAGCAACAACAGCAGAATTAACAACATCGAAAACAACACCCAAAACACTGACAAATAGGTTAGTCAGGGAAAATAATGACTGTAAGAATCAGCGTTAAAGCAGCCAGATATGCCAGTGTTGTTGCAGAGACGGAAATTTTTGGTTTAACAAAATTCTTGGAAAAAATGACAGTGCATCCTTGACCCCAGGATCAAACCAGAGAAAGAGAGAGAGAGAGATAGATAGATAGGTAGGTAGAGAGAGAGAGAGAGAGAGAGAGAGAGAGAGAGAGAGAGA
>NC_068996.1:4197869-4199423 GCF_001194135.2 Octopus bimaculoides | reverse complement strand
ATTTATATATATGTATGTTCATATATTCCGACTACCAAATTGCATTCTGAATGCTTTTGTCAATACGAGGCTGTGATAAAACATAGTCTACCCAACAGGGCGACTCAGACGGATTGGATTCGGAGCCATGTAAAATTAAGCAAAATCTTTTATCATATGAAGGGGTTCACACACACAAAAAAACAAAAAAAAACCCCAGAATTTTACAATATTATTTTATTCACTTAGTTTTACGTATTTTACTCTTTTATCACCTTCAGAGTATTCTCCATTTGAAGCAAGGCATCGGTCCAGACACGTTTTCCAGACTGTTCGAAGCAGTGTGGGACCTCTTACAAAAGTTATGCCTTTTAATGCCTCCGTCGTTTTTACTTCACTTGTTCCACAACTGCAAATTCCGTAGCACCAGCTTTCGTCACCAGTGATGACCTTCGAAAAAAGGTCCGATTCGACTTCTAACTATTCTTTCAGTTCACAACACTCATTCAGTCATGACTGCTCTTGATCTTCTTTGAGCAAGTGAGGCACAGATTTTGCTGCAACTCTTTTCATTCACAATATCTAACTCAGAATTCGTCTGCAGGAGCTCCAAGACACACCAGTCATATCAATAATTTTGTCAGTTGTTCGGTGACAAGATCAGTTGATGAATTTTCGTGATGTTTGGGAGGTTGACAGTCACTCTGAACGAGGTTGACCAATCCTAAAGTGACCAATCCTAAAGCATGGAAACCACTCATAAACTTGTGTTTTGTCCATGGCAGCTTCTTTGTAAGCTGTTTGAAGCATGACAACTATTTCGGCCGCCGTTTTACCCAGCACAAAACAGAACTTCACAGAAGCACGCTGTTCCTTCGTTTCAGCCATCGCAAAAATCGACGAACAGGAGAGAAGCACTGCAAAACAAAGACGCACCACGTGACAGTACAATCTCAGCGGACGACACCGGTCGGCATAATGATGCTGGAAGGTCGCATCAAGTGGCTTCTAGCGGCAGAAGTCTGAACCACGACGAGCTCATCCGACAGAGAACGTTTCCGGTTACTTTTGAGTATCTCCTCGTAAGCTGCAGCCATATTTATTTTCGGAAATGTATACATGCAGCTCATTATTTATTTAAAGAAAACAACATAAGAAAAGACGGGAGTTGAATCCGGAAATTTAAAATCCATTGCTAAATGTCACAAAACCTTTTGTCTTGTATCCTATTTCTCCTGCCAATTACAGTATCATTAGCTTCTATCAACGATATGATCAAAGACAAAAAAAAAACAAAAAAAAACGTGTGCGCCACTTGTTTTATGATGAGCGGCGTCTTCGTCACAGTTGTTGTCAGAAATTTTGAAACACTGGATTTCTTCGTTGGTGAGTTTGATCAGTGTAAAGGAAAGAGAGTCACAAGTCTGATTCGCACCGAAATTGTGGGACTGGAACTACAGTAGTCAAAGCTACAGTGTTCACGGAACATTGATGCTGAGATGATGGGAAACCAGCCAGGCTGCAGAGAAAAACCTGAGCAATATCGCTATGTCCATGTCAGTTGGCCTTCCCGTC
>NC_068996.1:4193539-4196682 GCF_001194135.2 Octopus bimaculoides | reverse complement strand
ACACACACACACACACACACACACACACACACACACACACACACACACACACACACACACATACACTCAGAGGCATAAGTGATAGCGCTATTGTAGTCATTTCCGAGTTCCATATTAAAGCTATATACTAGAATTGGGAAAACATAACTGTGTTTGATTAGCGTCGAATCCACTAGATTTGTCTCACATCCATTTGATTTTTAACCACATGCTCCTCCTTTCTATCCAGAGAAAAGTTGAATTAATCACCGGCATCATGGAATTCTATCTCCCCACCTCTCACTCCCCCTTTTTGATTTCTAGAATTTTGTTCCATCTAAAAAAAAAATTGTTGAGATGGAAAATATGTATAAATTGCAAATGGAAGCATAAATGTGAAGTGATTGTATCATTTCACATTAAACTAAAATGAAAATGTGGTATCAATTAGCATGCGAATAGCTAATTAATGAAATGCATTAATGACAAGATTAAATGTTAATTATTATAAGGAAATATATTTTCAAAATTCAGAGAGCATGCTCACGACTTGGGTTCTACCGATGTTGCTAAAAGTTCATGACCAGCACCATAGCTGTTTGTACACTCGGCATATTTATTTATCATGCTATTAGAAGAGAGCAGAAAAGCTGTGGATGCCAGATTAGGTAGGAGTTTGGACAAAATTCTTTGCACCGTTTTCTTGCATCCCTTTACTCAAATCCGAATATGAGTTTGACACCCATCTTCTCGAGGTCAATAAAGAAAATTATGAACCAAGTAAATGAAAGGGAAGCAGCGTACATTTCGTAGTTGGGAATATTCATTTCTGCAGCGTTACGTGTTGAATAAAAAAAATGGGCCTTAGTGTAAGTTGAGAGCTTCTTCCTGTGGCTCCTCCGTTGGGTCAAATAATTGGTGACGTTAGTTCCAGTAGTCAATAGTCTTGGAGAGTTCTAACAACTCTACCAATTTTCTGATACATCCAATTGCGTAAAGTGTTTCCATCTAAAGCATGACAAATTTACCATATTCAATAATGAATAAAATTAGCAAAGCGTACGCGGCTGTGTGGTAAAAAGTTCACTTCCGAAACCCATGATTCTAGGCTCAGTTACATGGCCATGTCTTCAACTATAGCCTAGAGCCGACCAAAACCATGTGAGTAGATTTGGTCGATGGAAACCCGTTATACATGTGTGTGTGTGTGTTCCCCACTACCACTTCACAACTGGTTCAGCAAAAGGAATCGATAGAACAGGTACCTGGCTTAAAAAAGAAGATAAGTACGGGGTTGATATATTCGATCAAAATCTTTCAGGGTGGTGCCACAGCATGGACTAAGTCTAATGAAAGAAATAAATAAAAGACAAAACACACAAACACACATATTCCTAGGTGATATCACGATATCTAATGATCAAGTTTGCCCTGAGCGTTCCAGCATGACTCTCTCATACGCCAAATTTTTTTGCCATAACACTACATTAGAAAGAAGATTAATATTCTCTCAAGTCAGAAGAAAACCGAATATAGAAGAGATTTGCTTGTGTGTTGCTTCAGTAAATGTATGACGTTATTCAGTTCTGAATGAACAAATTTATGATCAAAGATGTTCCTAACATGACTACCCTACCTTATTTTTATATATTCTATCTTTTATACATCCAGAATTACGTTTTCTGTTGTGACTTTTCATTTTTTTTTTTTCAAAACTAAAGTATGTATTAGAAGGCTATTTAGCTACTATTTCGCGGCTCCACCATTAGCCTCGCTAGTTGTTAAACTCCCAGACCCGGTATAAAACGCATTCTAGTCGAGGCCATCGCATATTTTAGTATAATCATTGATTTAACTGTGTAGAATGTCGTTTGCCTGTGGTACTAGAATTTATATTGTCAGATTTGGCTGCCATTTCTTGCAAGCCGAACGACCACGTAGAGGCTCTTTCAGTTGAATGTGATGAAACGTCAGAATCGTCAAAACAGCGTAAGTGGTACAGTTCTGTATTTAAGAGATGAGGAATTATGTACATTATTTACATTGTTTACATTTGACGGATATTTGTCCTCATCTTGTTTGTTGTTAACACAACATTTCGGCTGATATACTCTCCAGCCTTCATCAGGTGTCTTGGGGGAAAATACCTTAGGAATGAGAACGCAGGTTCGAAATTTCCCCAAGACACCTGATGAAGGCTGGAAGGTATATCAGCCGAAACATTGTGTTAACAACAAACAAGATGAGGACAAATATCCGTCAAATGTAAACAATGTAAATAATGAGCGTAAGTGGTATTGTAACTTGCGTCAGCAGTTCAAATGTCACTTATTCTGAGATTGTTTTTCATTTCCTTGGGTTAATAAAATTAATACAAAAAAAAAAAGAAAAAAAAAACACAGAGTAACAGATGAGGTGAAGTGGCCGATTCATTATAGCATCCGATAAAATACTTTGCGATAATCGTTCTGCTCTCTGCACCCTGAGATCAAATCCTGCCGAGGTCAACATTGCCTTTCATCTTCTGGGGGTTAATAAATTAAGTTCTAGTCGTGTTTTTAAGTCGACTGCTCACTTTCTATTCCCCTCTCCCCCTCTCCCCTTTTTTGTAATCGGCTGCGACGGGGTCGACCACTTGCAATGTTCCTTCCCTCCAATGTTCCTTCAACTCTCTTTCTATCTCAGAGAAAGAATGCGGTCGCAAATGCTGTGGTAAAGCGTACGGCGCATGATGAGGATATATACTGGTTTGATTCAGTTGACTTTACCCTCCTTTGCCACCAACACCCCACCACCACCAGCACCGCCATATCCATCCCCACCATATCCACCATGACTACCGCCACCACACCCACTGTTCTTTGAGTTGTGTCAATGTAGGAAATTATTGATTAATGTTTGGTTAACTGTGCGTGTGAAAAATGTAAAGCCATTTTGATCTTGCAGCTATTAACTAAACCCAGGGATTAAGTTAAAGAGACTGAGGGAGAGAGCGAGCGGGGGGTGGGGGAGAGGGAGTAGAGAGAAGCTAAGAGAGAGAGAGAGAGAGAGGGAGACAGAGAGAAAAAATACCGAGAATCAAAAGGAAACCTAGCGAGAGAGAGAGAGAGAGAGAGAGAGAGAGAGAGAGAGAGAGAGAGAGAGAGAGAGAGAGAGAGAGAGAG
>NC_068996.1:4191421-4193529 GCF_001194135.2 Octopus bimaculoides | reverse complement strand
AGTAGAGAGAAGCTAAGAGAGAGAGAGAGAGAGAGGGAGACAGAGAGAAAAAATACCGAGAATCAAAAGGAAACCTAGCGAGAGAGAGAGAGAGAGAGAGAGAGAGAGGGAGAGAGAGAGAGAGAGAGAGAAAGAAAGAGAGTGGGAGAAAGAGGGAGAGAGAGAAAGAGAGAGGAGGAAAGCAGAAGAGAGAAAGGTAAACATACGTACACAAAGAAGAGAGAATAATAGAGTAGGAGAGAGAGAGAGAGAGAGAGAGAGAGAATTAGTGAAATAACGTGGGAGTATATATGCTGAGTTAATCCAAGCATTCCAGTTTCGACCTCTTTCAATCTTTTCAGCTTCAGTGAAGCCGAAGTTACATTATAAAATAAAAGTCCCGCACTTTCTCGTCAGAATTCTTTTACTCTTTTATTCTTTTATTTGTTTCAGTCATTTTGACTGTGGCCATGCTGGAGCACCGCCTCTATTCGAGCAAATCGACCCCAGGACTTATTCTTTGTAAGCCTAATACTTATTCCATCGGTAGCTTTTACCGAACCTCTAAGTTACGGGGACGTAAATGCACTGGCATCGGTTGTAAGCGATGCTGGGTGGACAAACACAGACACACACGCATATATATACATATATACGATGGGATACTTTCAGTTTCCGTCTACTAAATCCACTCACAAGGCTTTGGTCGGCCCAAGACTATAGAAGACACTTGCCCAAGGTGCCACATAGTGGGACTGAACCCGGAACCATGTGATTGGTAAGCAAGCTACTTACCACACAGCCACTCCTGCGCCTATGTAAAATATCTATAGTGATTTGGTGTTTCATGTTTTAATTTCTGTTTTGTTTTGTTTCGCTTAATTTCTCTTGTCTCTCTCCGCCGTTATTCTTCAATGCTTGTGAATATTTTAGCTGGATTCTGTAACTCTTGAAAGATAATAACTTGTAGGAGAAAATGAAGAAGAGAGAAGTGCAAAGTATCGTGCGGCACTGAGCACTGGAAAACGCTTCTCGAGATGTGTGGCACTTGATTCATAGAACGTGTTAGAAATAAAACAATAATGTTGAGAGGTAGTTGAGAGAAGGGAGGAGTCAGAATGAGAATGGGAGGATGCAGAGGAAGAGGTTGGAGGAGGAGGAAGATCAGAAGGGAAAAAAAAGAAAGGTAGAAGAAGAAACGGTAGAGGATATAGTTCTGAATGGAGTGAGATGCATAAATTGTCTTGGAGAGTTGATAACTGATCACGTTTTCCTTTGGCAGAAGACTCTTCTATTTGGTAATTCTCTGGAAATTTCAAAGGAAACGTTCGAGTATCAATAAAGTCATAAGAAGGGTTTCAAATTTCGACACAGGGCCACCAGTTTTAGAGGAAGGGGTAAGTCGGATATAACACCCGGTACACCCACACATATATCAAATTGAGTCTTAAACTATTCCTAGTTTGCTTCTATTTTCATTAAACACAGCAGGGCGTGACTAAAGGATGAATTCGCTGTTATTTCTAGCAAGCCGAGTTACGGTTTTAGACTCCCTCGTTGTCTCATGATGATAATAATGTATGGCGAAGGGGGAGGTAGAGACACACGGACAATTTTATCAACTTCGAAAGGATGAAAGGCAAAGTCGACTTCGGCTGAATTTGAACTCCGAACATAAAGAGAGACAAAATGCCGCTAAGCATTTTTCCCGGGGTGCTAACCATTTTACAAGCTGGCCGCCTTTAAAAACTTCGTAATAATATCAGTGAAGTATATGAAGAACGCGCTCGTGTTTGCTGACTTTATTCACTGTGTTAAATACCCTATATAATGTATTTGTTGTCATAGTAACAATCACTGTATGAAATGAAATGTTTTGCTTGTTTTGTTTAACTATGTACGAAATTATCGGCTTTTTTGGCGGAAGTAGTTGTTGTTCAACCCTGGGCCTGCTCCGAGTGAGTAAACACATGAGCAAAAGTGTTCCGGCCATGACCCTTCTGTTTTTTCCTACAATAGTGTATCTAAGATTACATCAATCAACGGGTCATCTCTTGTCTTATTGTTGTCGTTGTTCTTTAATCCCAAGTCTGGTCTTATTGAGCAAACAATGATCCAAGACTTCCAGC
>NC_068996.1:4188399-4191166 GCF_001194135.2 Octopus bimaculoides | reverse complement strand
CCAAACCAGACAAAAATAGCAATTGGAATGAGTTGGACGATGGTTTGAAGGAGGATCAGGTTAGACTGGGTGTGTGTGTGGGGTGGTGGTGGTGGTGGTGGTGGTGGTGGTGGTGGTGGTGAGAGTTGGCGAGAGACAACAGCAGAGAAACCAGGTAATATCGGTCGGTACTTAACCCATTAATTCATTAATTAATTGATTCATTGCATGTTAACAGGAGATATAATGATATTCCTCTTCTTGTTCAGCTGTAAAAGTTGACTGGAGCGAGGAGTGAAAATGAGTAAGTCAGGCTAACCAGTTGACCGGAAAATTTTCAAGTTATTCGTCGCGATATACGTAACAATTAGGATAGAATAGAATAGAGTAGAATAGAGTAGACAACGGACAAGAAGGCAACGAGTGACGAGCGGGCATTGAGCAGGGAGCGACGAGGCATGGTGACGGAAACGACTTAATAATGGATAATGGCATGTATTCTGTTTTGAATAATACTAAGTATGGTAGCACCAACGGATCAAAATTGCCGATGACAAGTGGGAAGCTTACATTATGTCATAGAAAGAAAAGAGAACTCTATTTAATGCTGTAGTTCTTGTTAATGTGGATTCTTTTTAAAATTAATTAATAACAAAGATTCGGTATAGAAATCTCGTATATTCAATAGTCACGAAATAAATGAATAATTGAATAAATAAATAAATTCTTAAATTAATATATACATATACACACCTAAATTGATATACATGCTTATATGGCTGTGTGGTTAGCAAGATGGCTGTGTGGTTAGCAAGATGGCTGTGTGGCTAGCAAGATGGCTGTGTGGTTAGCAAGATGGCTGTGGTTAGCAAGATGGCTTCGGAACCACATGGTTCTGGGTTCTATGTCATTGTACAGCACATTGAAAGTTTTCTGCTATAGACTCTGGTTAACCAATAACCTTGCAGGTAGAAGTTGGCGGACGGTCATCGAGTGTGTGTGTGTGTCTCTGTGTGTCTCTGCGTGTGTGTGTGTACATGTATGTATCTATGTATAATATACAGAAAGAGAGAGAGAGAGAGAGAGAGAGAGAGAGAGAGAGAGAGAGAGAGAGATAGAGAGAGAGAAATACTTCATATACAGACTCTCTCTCTCTCACACACATTTATGTACGAAGGGGTGCTGAAACTGAACTCTTATTAACGCTCTAAAACCTGAGCCTCTATGTCTAACTTTACCCTCCACCTGGGCTCTCGAGGAAAAAAAATAAATGGTGACATTTACAGCTCAAGAGTAACTATTGCAGGCAAACTAATGGACAGAATCGGTTGCATCTTCTTTTTCTATGTGTGTTGTTCATTACTGCCTTACCAGGAATCTGACAGAGATGATGTTTAACCTATTCCCATTATTGCAGAAATATGGTGTGACGGTCAATAACATCGCATATAATGTTGGCCACGTCTAGCAATAATGAAATCATCTCATGACCCACCACGAAGAATGAGTATTATTACAACCATCACTGTCATTAGTGATAACACCCCCGCCCCAATAACCACTAGCAGACCAATAACACCATCGCTATCTCCTACACAGCCCAATCCTATTAACACAGTAACAACCAACACATTTTTACATTAAAAGAATCGTCATCGGAAATATCTATAATAATGGTTTTTAAATTTTGACACAAAGCCAGCAAGTTCGGAGGTGGTGGGGTGCGTAAATCGATTACATCGACCCCCTATGTTCAACTGGTGCTTACTTAATCGACCCCGAAAGGATGAAAGGCGAAGTCAATCACGCTGGAATTTGAACTCGAAGTGTAAAGACGGACGAAATGCCGTTAAGCATTTCTCCTCCGGCGTGCTAACGATTCTTTTCTACTCTAGGCACAAGGCCCAAAATTTTGGGGGAGGGAGCCAGTCGATTAGATCGACTCCAGTACGCAACTGGTACTTAATTTATCGACCCCGAAAGGATGACAAGCAAAGTCGACCTCGGGGGAATTTGAACTCAGAACGTATACCGCTAAGCATTTCGCCCGGCGTGCTAACATTTCTTATTTCTTTATTGCTCACAAGGGGCTAAACATAAAGGGGACAAACAAGGACAGACAAACGGATTAAATCGATTACATCGACCCCAGTTTGTAACTGGTACTTAATTTATCGATCCCGAAAGGATGAAAGGCAAAGTCGACCTCGAGGCAATTTGAACTCCGAACGTAAAGACAGACGAAATGCCGCTAAGCATTTCGCCCGGCGGGGTAACGTTTCTGCGAGCTAGCTGCCTTAGTAATACCTCTAAAATAAAACTACCACTGTTTGTACGAGTTTAATTATAACCACCAACATTGCCCACCGCTACAGCCATCGCTAATACAACTACCATCACCACTATTAGGATTTCAGTCATTGCTACTAATATCATACTAGGTTCATAAGCACCCACCACCACTACCACCATCACCACCGTCATCACCACCATCACAACTACGATCACCACCACCGTTACCACCACAACCACCACCACAATCACCATCACCACCACCACCTCCAACACCAACAACAAACATCACAACTACCTCTACTATCACTACCACCACCACCACCATCAACAGCAACAATAACAACAACAAACATCACAACTACCTCTACTACAACCGCCATCACCACCACAACCACAACCACAACCACCACCACCTCCAACAACTACCTCCTCCAGCAGCAGTAGCAGCAGCAGCAGCAGCAGCAGCACCACCACCACCACCACCATCAACACC
>NC_068996.1:4186201-4187940 GCF_001194135.2 Octopus bimaculoides | reverse complement strand
CTTCATCCTGAACTAGCGAGGAAGTCCCTTTGCGTTTACTCAATCTGCAGGAAACTGGTGCTAAATCTATCTTAAATTGTATACCACAATCTTCAGATATCGTTAAATACACAGAATACAATACCAAGTAATATGTCAGAAAAAGAGTCACGGTTAGAAAACTGGACGAAGCACGTGTGCTCGTTGGGGTACATAATTATTTCTTAGTATTTGTGACCGTTTCTAAAGAACTACTGTGAGCAGAAAATCTGCACAAAGTGAAATGTATAATACTCGGAAATGCGTCTTAAGACTTATTCAGAATCTCCCGCAAAACATCACAAAACATTTACAAAATGTCCAGTAAAGTATACTTCATAGACCCAAGCAATAACTATACAGAATTGCAAAGAAAGTAGGAACGGGCTCTGCACAGAAAGCAGATGCGTGTGTGCGCATGCACAGAAAGCGATTATTTAAAAATATATGCTTCATAAGCAAGAATAAACCTCGTAAATCAAGGCAATACAAGAATAAGGAAAAAAAAACGAAAAAACACACACACACACACACACAAGATTTATGTATCAATAGTTCAGTAAAACATTTTGCTGTGAAAATACAAACGATAATATTACAAATTACAAATCAACACACACACATATATATACGGGTATCAGAAAACAACATTCGCAAGCTTGTGATACAAATTTTCAGAATCTGCAAAGTGGGGAAAATTAAAACATTTCTACACCCTAGCAAAATATCAAACAGATTAATGTTATAAAGACACGTGCAAGTATATTCTCAAATACTCTCAAATGGCCTCTCTTTGACATCACTAGCTTATACATGCCCTAATCCACACGAAACCACGCATTCCTTTCTCGAAAGATGTATGATGACTTCAACGGCAGATAAAATCTACCTTTATACATCTACCTTTATGTATATTAAGCATCTACCATTACAATTCCAATCAATTTCGCTTCATCAAAGCCGTCGTCTCGGTTCCCAATTTTCTATTCATACAAATGTACTCTCCATCACCCCAATAAACAGCATATGGACGCTGGAAAACTAACTGTCTGGTCTCTGAATCAATGTAATGTACAAGAACAACTCTTTCTGAACTTTAATTTCCTGGATGGTATATTATAGGGCGCCATTCTTTCGCTCATTCGTTACAAACTATATCTACACGATCATCTCACATCTCCACAAAACATACACTTTTCTACGTAGATGACTTTACGCCCAGTGTCTCTCCTATTTTCGATTAACTGCAGACCAACTTCTACATCTCCTTCTAAATCAAGTAGAGACCAGTGCTCACAGTAGACTGTTCAGAACTACAAGAAAGTACCAACAATGCCACAACATGAATATACCACACATGCGCGCGCGCACACACGCACACGCACATGCACAAGCCTACACACCCATACACATGTGCGAGCACATACAGAACACAAAAATATCCTTTTCTACTCTAAGCACAAAGCCCGAAATATATTTTGGGGAGAGGACCAGTCGATTAGATCAACCGTAGTACGCAACTGGTACTTAATTTATCGACTCCGAAAGGATGAAAGGCAAAGTCGACTATAGCCTCGGGCCGACCAAAACCTTGTGAATGGATTTGGAAGACGGAAACTGAAAGAAGCCCATCGTATCTCTCTCTCTCTCTCTCTACCTATTTCTATCTATCTATCTATCTATCTATCTATCTATCTATCTATCTATCTATCTATCTATCT
>NC_068996.1:4178757-4181257 GCF_001194135.2 Octopus bimaculoides | reverse complement strand
GGAAAAGAAAATAATCCTAACATTGGGCTACAACAAGTAGCCTTAGATGTCAAGAACTCACCTATCGAGCTACAAAAAGTAACCTTAGATGCCAAGAACCCTCCCAATTATCCTAGCTCTCCCTAATAACACTGTTTTCTGCAGCTGTACTAAGCTGGGTTTTATGCCTATTTCCTCAATCCATCTGTTCGAATCTTTAGGGATAGTTCCTAATGCACCTATAACTACTGGGATACATTTTACCCGCACTTTCCAAAGTCTTTGTAATTCAATGGCTAGGTCCTGGTACTTTGCTATTTTTTCTATACCTTTCATATTAATTTTTTAATCATCAGGACCCTCCCTGTACTCTACTCGCGTGACAATGTGGTCGAGTGTAATGTCACTACACACATTCTATGCTGGATGAATCAGTGCTAAAAGCCACGGTGACTTGGAATCGACTCTGGTTGGCACTGAAAACAGTCTAAATAGTTTCTGCAAGAAAACTTTCTAAAGGTATATTTCCAAAAATCTTTGACCTAGCATCGCTACGTGAAAAACTGCCTATTCAAACACGATATGTTTAAGCAGCAACAACATGGCCGCTGCAAGAATCGCAGAGTGGGGAAAAATCATTTGGTAACAGACTTGTTCACTATCGGTGTATTGCTGGCGTGTCAGTTTATATTATGTAACTGTTAAAACGGATGGTACAGACCCGGTTATTAGCCCAGGTTCTCATGAAGATCGACCGACTTCTTTCCTTTGGAAAATGAAAGGCTAGTCTTTTTATTTTTAGTTCCTTGGGTATAGAAAGTTATGTGGCGATGTGTATGAATGGGTTCAGATCAGATCTTTGCCTCTCAGGACCAGATCTTTGCCTCTCAGGACCAGCACTCAACATGTTTTTGTATGTAGTAATTAAAAAAGAACGTGAGAGTAGGAATGGAGTTACAGTTCTTTAATAAATTTTAAGAAGAAAAGTGAGCGAAATTGGCGAAAATGGCGTTGCTAAATGAGGATAAATTGACTTATTGGCTGTAGGATTGTGGCAACACCTGCCTCACGGCAATTCAGGGTTGTGAGTAACTTGTCCCCAGTCACCTTGTGTGGTTGGTCTTTAATACATATTGCGGCTCTTGTTGCTCTATTATCCTGCATTGTTATTGTTATTTATTGTTATGCATTTATAAATTGTAATTGTTGATCTCACCTTATACTTGATGTAAATCCCACAGTTACTTGTTCGTTGGCTTCTTTTGTGTTTCACCTTTGTACAGCTCCCAACCTCTTGGGCCCCTGTGGCAAATAAAAGGAATTGTTGCGCTTACTGCAATTGTTTTTGTTGTTATCATCATCATCATCATCATCATCATCATCATCATCATCATCATCATCATCATCATCATCATCACCATTATTATTATTATTATTATTATTATTATTATTATTATTATTATTATTATTATTATTGTTATTATTATTTGTTTATCTATTGTTTATTATATTTACTGCTCTCTGCCGTGCTATAAAAGGCCATTATATGTGCTTTACGTGTATAAGTTAATAATCTCATAAAGGCCCAGGAAAAATCCATACAAAAAAGAAACTAAAAAACGCACGCGTACGTGAATGCCTGTATGAGAGTGAGTCTACATATATACATACAAATATACATACATATACTATATATACATACACAAACGTGCACACGCACATATTATATAGATAAATAGATAGATGCATATATATACATACATATGTAATTACATAAACATGTATCTATTAAAGAAAATCAATTAATGACTCGCCTCTCCCGATATCTCTCTATCAATCAGTCCATGTATTTATCAATCAATCTATTTATAAACCTATCTATCTATCTATCTATCTATCTATCTATCTATCTATCTATCTATTCATCAAGCAAGGTTTGTCTATCTATCTATCGATCCATGAATCTATATACTACATCTCTCCGTCTCTCCCGCACTCACTCTATATATGAATATGCATGTGTATATACATTTGTGCACATTCATATGTACGTACTACGTGCTTAAAAAACACATGAGCGTGTAAGTGAGTTCGTTGTGCGCGGCGCATTGTGCGTGAGCAATGCTGTAAGTATTAATGCCTGTGTGAGTTTATCTGTCCGTGTAAGGCGGCCATTGTCGCCCTCAAAGATATCATCGAACCTGTTTCGATTACGATTAAAATCATGAATATCATCCACTTAGGAAGCTAATGATCTATAAGAAAGGCATGCGAATCTCAAACTCACACTTTCCATCCATATGCACACACGCACGTACACACACACACACACACACACACACGCGCGCACACAGAGGCTTATACGAATATACATATTTATGTATACAAACACATGTATGTGTCAGTGTGCATCTGTGTATGTATGTGTATGTGTGTGTACGTATGTATACATGTAAATACACACACGTATATTCATATATGCAACATACTCCACCCCCATATATATATATATATATATATA
>NC_068996.1:4175597-4178238 GCF_001194135.2 Octopus bimaculoides | reverse complement strand
GGATCACAAACTTGTGACGTATACGCTAGACTTAGATAAGGCACAGGCAGGGTCGCGGTTACTGGAAACTAAACGCGTCTTTCCCGTCGAGACAGGTTTTCAGAGACCGGATTAACACGCTAGTAAAGAGGGCTTTCACGGAGCTATTATCAACAGCAACTGGTGGTTTTCCCTCAAGAGAGCAATAAAAGCAGAAGCGATTAGGTATAGCAAAGCACAAGCCATAGATAGAAACAGAGTAGAGGGTGGCCTAGTTAAGAAGCTAGAAGAGGCGATTAGAAGTGGCATCGTATCCGACGTTTTGGCGACGAGGTTGGTCCTCGACCAGCACTTCAACGCCAAACACGAAGGGTGTGTTGTCAGAGCTAGGATGCGTGCTCCAAGGAACGAAGGTGTTGGGGCCGCGCGGGAAGCTCAGTTGGCGGAGGCGCAACAGGGCAACAAAGCTACCATTCAGTCTCTGGTAGATGAACAGGGGCGCGAATAACTCGAGCCAAGTAAAATGTGTGAGGCCTTTCATCAGCATTTTCCCCGACTGTTCGGGACGAGTGGCGAGCAAGAAGGCAGGGTGGACTTCAGTGCCTACCTGCACAGCCTGCCACGACTCTCTACAAGAGAGGCAAGATCTTGCGAAGGTGCCATCATGGCGGTGGAGGTGCGGGACGCGATGGCAGAATGCTCGAGGGACAAATCGCCGGGTTTGGATGGTCTACCCTACGAGCTTTACAGTTGTATGCCAGACTTGTTTGGAGACGTCTTGGCAGCAGAGCACTGCAACTGGCAGCAAAACGGGAGCATTCCCGGTTTTGTGAGCCGAGGAGCGGTAACGCTGCTGAAGAAAGATCCAAACAAGGGGGACGCCATAGATAACTTTAGGCCCATCACTCTGCTCAATGCAGACTTGAAAATTTTGGCCAAGGTGTTAGCCAAGCGGTTGGCGCTTGTCATCGAGAAACTGTTTGACCAGGTGCAAACGTGCGCCGTGCCGGGCCAGAGCATCCATGACAACCTCCATCTGATGCGCTATATCACAGACAGGGTAGTTAAGGAACCTGACATGGGTGGGGCCCTGATCAATTTGGATCAATCCAAAGCATTCGATATGGTAGACCATCGATACTTGGAGGCTGTTCCAAGTTGAGACCTTTCGACATTGTGCGTTCGGTCAGTCAGAGATGCCCCCTCTCGTCGCTTCTGTACGTATTGACTCTCGAGCCACTACTGCGGAAGCTGGCGACGCTGAGGGGCATCAACCGGGATAAGTCAGTGGGCTTGCGGCTGGGCACCTGGAGAAGCAACCCCATGCCGTCAAGTAGCGCCTCCGTCGTGGGACGCTGGACGGACGGTCCGGTCGCGTTGCTCGGGGTCTGGTTTGGTCCGGACCTGCAAACGGAGAAGAACTGGAACGAGATAACGAGTAGGGTGATCACTCTCACTCGGCAATGGGCCGAGAGGAAGCTGTCCCTAAAAGGTCGGGTGGAGGTGGCGAACACGTACATCCCGTCCGTCATCTACTACCGCCTAACCGTCGTGCCTTGTCCCGAACCTACCATCACCAAACTGGAACGCATTCTCTTCCGCTTTTTGTGGAAGGTTGTGTTCCGATGGTCAGGTGATCCGTTTGCTGCCAACACTCGTTAAAAGCAGGGCTGGGCATGCTGTGGTTGATGATGCGCAGACACGAGCTGAGACTACGATGTCTCCAGCTCTACGTAGAGGACGGTGAACAGGTGTGGTCGCCGTTTGTGAGGCGCGCTTTCCCGCAGCTCGTCTCCATGACCGAACAGTAATCGTGGATCAAAAAGAGGCCGAGGAAAGGTGAATGGCACTGCGAGTGTCGCGTTGCTCTCGAGCAACTATGCCGTCCCGGGTCGACCTTCAGCGAATGCAACACAACCAAAGCATTCTATAGGAGATTAGTGGAGGGGAGGTACGACGTCGATCTCAGGGCGAACCTGGCCTGGCTGCGCTATCGAGAAACTTTACCTGTTCGGGATAAGCTCTACAGGCATAGCTCGAGAAACACGGGGCCAACCTGCCCGAGATGCGTTCAGAGCGATGAAATCGTTCTACACGCACTCGTACAGTGTCCAACCATTTCCGACTTGTGGGCTTATGTCGAACGACTGATTTCACGTGTGGGACGAGTCAGTTTATCAGTCGAGTCTATCGTGAATATTGTCGCGAAGGAACCATTTTCATCGTACTTGTGGCTATGTCGAAAGAATGTGTATTGGTGGACGTGTCTGAAATGTCTAGAGACAAACATTTCCTCTTTGGCGAATCTCTCATCACTTTGAAGAGGAAGGTGAGAGTAGAGAGGGAAATTGTGTCTAGGGAATGTTTAAAAAAAAACTGGGTGAAAGTAGCAAGGATGGCACGTGTGAATGACGGAGACACCTTGAGGATAATCCTATAAACCAAAAAAAAAAGAAAGGAAAAAAGAGACTCGCTTACTGTAATGTGTTTTTATGCATGACATTATTCCCCGAGGTTACCGTGGTCTTTTCCGTAGGCTTTTTTTTCCACGGATAAACCTAATCTGTTTCCCCTTTTTACATCATGACATTTCAGTGGGCAATAAAGAAACATATATATTTATATTATATATGTATATGTATATATATATATATATATATAT
>NC_068996.1:4173504-4175229 GCF_001194135.2 Octopus bimaculoides | reverse complement strand
TATGTATGTATATATATATATATATATATATATATATATATATCAACATACATACATTCACATACGTATATAAAACTTGATCGAAATCTACTACTACTACATGTACATATCTATGCATGCATGTATGTATGTATGTATGTATGTATCTAACTGTCTGTCTGCCTGTCTGTCTAACTATGTATTTCTCAGTCAGTCTCCCTGATGAACCGTCTATGTGTATGTATTTATGTATGTATACACACACACACACACACACACACACACACGCACACCCTGTTGCTCCAGTTGTAGTATGCATGAAACTGAAAATGTATCCTATGTGTTTGATTTGCAAACTCGTTTATCAATGGTCGTCAGATATCCTATTCCTCTTGTACTTTTCTAATCATAAGGGTTTCCAGAGACCAGCTGCATTTCAGGACAGAACATAGCATTTTATTGCGGTTCCACACAGCGATATCGGGTCGGGAGTGTTTTAAGTTGGGGGCTGTTTTAATTTCTAAGTTCTACCAATATTAATTTGACCCAGCGATCTCAGTAAGGTCAACTTCGTTTGCTTTTTACTTATCCTCTTCTAGACTGTTTCGGCATCCCTATTATGCTTCATGGGAAGACAATATCTGGAATACATTTTCACGCAGTTGGCAGCAATGCATTTAATGTCTGTGCATGTCTGCATGTGTATATATGTTTATGTGCATATGTGTGTATGTATATACGTGTGTCAACATACAGATAGGGAAAGGTGTAAAGATTTATGAGACAAAATTTCAACTCAATTCTCAGCAAGCTACTTTGGCGAAAGTCGTAGAGTTGTAGGATATTTATAGTTCCAGGATCGACTTAACTCCAAGGCGCTTGCGTAATCATTCTTGTTATTATTTTCTTCTCAAATATTATTACCTTTTTAAAAGTTGATACATAGTAATTCCGAGCATGAAAGATGATGAATTATTTTTTTATAATAGTTTGTTTTTGAAAATGCTCACTAGAAATTTAGCGAGTTGAAGGCCTATATGCCTGTTCTAGATATTTACGGAATGCTACCCAGAGTGCACAATGTATCACAAACCGGATTCTAATAGAGATGAATGGTTTTTTTTCTTATATGAAAAACTTATCAAGAGTAAAGCAACGGAGGCCAATCAAACGGAATATAATTTCAATAAATACAATTTTCAGATATTTAAATTAGTTCCCGAGTGTGTGCATGTATACATGTATATATATATATTCGTCTATGTGTGTATATGAGTGTATGTGTTAATTTTCCTGTACATACACGTGTTCGTATGAGTATGCGTGGGTACGAGAATATGTGTGTATGTTTGTGGTGTGTTGCAGGAATAAACGATAAAATGATATGTTTAATGATTTGAAATTAAATAAACATTACATTTATACTCAATAAATTCAAAGATAGATCGAATTCTCTGTTAGTATAGTTTCTCATCTGGACCCCGAATCATAACTTGACGGAGGTTTTAATAATTGGACAAAAGCCGTTTGTTGGAAACAGGGATTAAATTATCTACATTGAATCTTTACATACTTGTATAACACACACACACACACACACACACACACACACACACACACACACACACACACACACACACACACACACATATATATATACACACGCAATACATATATAATGATATGTATGTATATGGGAGAATTTACGAAAAAAACAACAGACGAAGGCAGGTGGTGTAAACAACA
>NC_068996.1:4171979-4172673 GCF_001194135.2 Octopus bimaculoides | reverse complement strand
TATATATATATATATATGGGTGTGTGTATGTGTGAGTGTGTGCGTATATATATATTCTACTTTGCTAATGTTTTTACTTTGTGTTATATATATTTGTTTATTTAATTTTACATTCTGCCAAAATAATATTTGCTTTGTAATATTCGAAATTTATTATGTAAGAACCAAACCAAGAATAGAAATCGATTGAATTGATTTGATAATGTGAGTACGAAACGAAGAACATGAGTCAATGAGTCGATTGAAGTGACAAAGCCACGTTTACGAAAAGAAGAACATGAGTCCATGAGTCGATCGAATTGACAAAGTCACGTTTATGGAATGACTTAGCATCGCCCATGAACGTTATGTGTCCCCTCGGGACTGGATGACTTTGGACTTTAGTTCGCTTTCGCAATCACACAGCTTCAATTCGAAGGCTCAGAGTGGTAAAATATTGGAAAGAATTACATCCAAGTATGTATGTATGTATGTATGTATGTATGTATGTATGTATGTATGTGTGTGTGTATGTATGTATGCATGCATGTATGCATGTGTGTATGTATGTATGTATGTATGTATGCATGTATGTATGTATGCATGCATGTATGTATGTACGTATGTATGTATGTATGTATGTATGTATGTATGTGTGTGTGTATGTATGTATGCATGCATGTATGCATGTGTGTATGTATGTATGTATGTATGC
>NC_068996.1:4170194-4171929 GCF_001194135.2 Octopus bimaculoides | reverse complement strand
GTATGTATGTATGTATGTATGTATGTATGTATGTATGTATGTGTGTGTGTATGTATGTATGCATGCATGTATGCATGTGTGTATGTATGTATGTATGTATGCATGTATGTATGTATGTATGCATGTATGTATGTATGCATGCATGCACGTATGTATGTATGTATGCATGTATGTATTTATGTATGTATGTATGCATGTATGTATGTATGTATGCATGCATGCATGTATGTATGTATGTATGTATACATGCATGCATGCATGCATGTATGTATGTATATATATGTACGTATGTATGTGTGTTTGTATGTATGTACGTATGCATGTATGTATGTATGAACGTATGGCTGTATGTATTTATGCATGATTGTATGTATATATGCATGTATGTGCATACGTACGTATGTATGTATGCATGTATGCATGTGTGTATGTACGTATGTACGTACGTACGTATGTATGTATGTATGCATGTATGTATGCTCATTTTCTCTTCTTCATTCAGGCTAAATTTTGACCGTCCACCGACATGGTAGGAACGTTGTGAAAGAAAATGTTTTGATTTAACCGTCATCCATTAAATATTCGGAAGATCTTGTTGATTCCTTAGTCCCTGGTTCCACCGTTACCATGTAGCTCTTAAGAAGGTGTTGACGATTGTTGCAGTCTTCGATATCGTGATGCCTTGTAGTAAATGAATTAAGGATTTACAGGTGAATGTATGAAATACAACTCAACCAGATTAAATGGAATGGAAAAGAATTTTTAAAAAAATGCAATTCTCACGTATTAAAACTACTTCCGGATTATTCTTTCAGATATGTGTGTGTTTGTATAGATGTGCATATATTCGTATATGTGTGTGTTTGTATAGATGTGCATATATTCGTATATGTGTGTGTTTGTATAGATGTGCATATATTCGTATATGTGTGTGTTTGAGTGCATACACTGACTTCCGTGTTTATATGCGAGTCTGTATGAACCTGTGTGTGTGTGTTTGTGCTGTATACGTATGTGTGCATATATGCGCGTCTGTAAACATATCATTATAGAACAGTGAGAAAATTTACGAGGCAGAATTTCCTGCTTGTTGACTCCGTGCTCATATAAAAATATATGTCCTTATATATATATGTACACACACACACACACACACACATGCATATATATTGACAGAAAAGGTAAGACAACAAAAGAAAGAAAGAGACCTCGATGTTATGTAAAGAGAAGAATTTAATCTGTAAATAATATGTGACAATTATTCGGAAGCCATGATAAAACTCCCAGTTTCGGATTCCGGGGCGGAAACCCACGCCGCCATCTCTTCAGTTATCTGGCCATCGAAGAATGCTATGAAAATGACTGTTAAACAAAGGGAAATTACTGTGTGGTTGACCGTTATCAAGAGAAAAGAGCTATTAGAATGACCGCTAAGTGAGGGGAGGGAGTAAAGGTAAGGGGGTAAAAATGTCTATAGTATTCGCGTAAGCGCTCAAGTCTGTATCAGGCGCATGTACGTGAGTGTGCGGGCGCGCATGTGTATGTATGGACATGCGCGCTTGCGCAAATACTATGAACATTTTTACTCCCTTACCTTTACTCCCTCCCCTCACTTAGCGGTCATTCTAATAGCTCTTTTCTCTTGATAACGGTCAACCACACAGTAATTTCCCTTTGTTTAACAGTCATTTTCATAGCATTCTTCGATGGCCAGATAACTGAAGAGATGGCGGCG
>NC_068996.1:4166127-4170176 GCF_001194135.2 Octopus bimaculoides | reverse complement strand
TATATATATGTTGAACTTGAGTATTTTGTATTGATAATGGTTTACTTCTTGGAATATATAATTTCGTTATTTAAAGCTAAATTCTGCCATAATTATTGCTTTCTAAATTTCGATATTTTTCTTTCTTTGATTACCAAACAGGGAACAGGAAAGGAGGACTTTATTGCTTAGGCGTTTCCTTCACTTTCTGTTTCGTATTTCGGGTAAATTTTGACCGGCACTGACTTTGGTAGCAACATTCTCAAAGAAAGTGATTTGATTTAACCCTAACCCTTTAAATCTTAAGAAGGTCTCGCTGATTTTCGCAGTCTCAGAAAAAGTGATCACTTCTGGTATACGAATTAAGGATTTGCGCTTTCTCCTCTAGAACCAACGTTTAGTCATATCATACTCTTAACAGGTTGGAATGTGCCCTGTCCCTGTCGCTACAATAACAATGCGCTGGGCTGCAAATTTCCACAACACTACATAATTTCTTTTCGCTGTTCCAAACCATTACATCATATCTGTCGTATTTATATTTTATTCAGGTCTTAACTGGGACATTCCACCAGTACTCCTTTTATATTAGGAGTGGTTATGGCTTTTACCATACCGTGGGCTCTTATTTCTTTGTCGCTAGTGGTTATCCTTCCGGCGGATTTCATTATAGACTGTCCTAGCTACAACGTTATGAAATTTTTGGACAAGTGTTTATAATGTGGGTGATATCTTCGGTGTTGACTCCACAAAATTTGCATCGGTTATTGCGTTTTACTACATTTCCTAAATCACTGTGCCGTTTGTGCATCTGGTATATGGCTGATATTTCCTGTTGCCGGATTGCAAACGTATACTCTTCTAAGTGTGAATTTGCAATCCGGCTATCGGTCCATGATAGGGTACTTTGATGTTCAATGTTACTGTCATTTCTGAGTTTTATAATAACATATCCATACATGGCCTTCCGCCCACTCTATAAGCTCATTCTTTCATCTAAGGATACTTTGCAGTAGAGTCGTGCTGATTCTTTGGGCATGTTCTAGGTTATCAGACACGGAATGTTGCTCAAAGTGCTGTGTTCCCAATCTTGTTATCAGCCTCATATATGCAAAAATGGTCAATGGATGCACCTCGACACTTGGTTGTTAAAAGATGTTGACGAAGGAATGATACGACATTCAAAGGCAGCTTGAGTCAATGTTAAGCCTATGCCGCCTTGTTTTGGTTTTAGATAGAGGTGGTCATCCTCAGTGTTTATGTGCAAATTATGTGTACTTGTTAGTGTTAGTATTTTTCGAGTTTTCAAATCAAAGGTTCGCATCTTATCAAACATCCAGTTAAGCAACTGTTGGTAAGAGTACTGGCACTGCAATCACATTGTGAGCCACTGTTTTGCAGAATGCAGACGGTTCAACGTTCGAAATTTTTTTTATTCGTCTGTAATATTTTTAGTGATAGGAGTTTTACTACAGATGCAACTGTAGAATATAACTTCATTCACTCCTGGATACCAGTAGAATTCCTCATCAGATTCATGGGAAACAGTCAAATCATTGATGGGAGGAGGGGATGTTGCAAGTCTGGTTTATAGTTTTCCCTCTTTTCACAACCTTACAACAACAATTATCCTGACCAAATAACAGCTCTGCATCCTTTGAGAATGCTGTAACTAGGTCAAGGCTGTTTTTCATCTCATGCATATCCTTTACTTAAAGTTTCAAGTCATCCAGAAAGAACGAGTGTGTAATTTTGGTATTTCTAGTTCCTTGTAAACCAGTGAGATATCCTTCAGACTTCCTTAACGTGAATGACAATGTGTTTACAGAAAGTATAAACAACATCACAGAGAGGCTGTCTCTTTGTATTATGTCTTTGTGATATTGTATTTTATTGGTGATAATACAGCGACACTTCGTGTTTAATTTCAAGATGGTGACCCACGATGAAGTCAGGTTATATATATGTCTGTATGTATATATTTATGTATGTGTTCCACTTTCTGTTTTTATTTAGGTTAAATGAGACCGGCCAGGAATTTAGGAGTAACGCCTTGAATGATAGTGTCCTCGTATATCCTTTAAATATTAAGAATGTCTTGTAGAGGTTTACAGTTCCAGATATCGTGATCATTTGTAATCTATGAATTAAATATTTGCATTCTCTCCCCAAGAATCCAATCTAGTCAATCCTGCCAGGTTAGCATGGATCCTACCGTTCCAAATATAATAGGCGATTTGTTAGAAACGTTTTGAACGCAAGTGTCTTGTTTTGAACGTCATCCTTTAAGTCTTAAAAGAAAGTATTGCAGATTTTCAGTCCCAGATATGGTTATCATTCGTAGTATAAGAATTAATGATTTCCATTCCCTTCAAAAGAAACCCATGAATCTGAAAGTGTACCTTATGTTTTGGATTTGCAAACTCGTTTATCAATGATCTTTAGATATCCTCTTTCTCTTGCATATTTCTAACCACATTGGTGTCCAGAGAGCGTTCAATTTGTAGGACAGAACTTATAACGTATTTCTGATCCTACCCAACGATATATATTCGGTTGTGTCTGAAACTAGCAGATGTTTTAAATTGTAATTACTATCAATATTCTTTTGAACCATCGATCTCAATACGGCGAACTTTGTGGGTATTTTCTTCTTTGTAATCTTTTTCCGGACTGTTTCGGCCTCTCTATAATACTTCATGAGAAGACAATATCTGGAAGACATTTTCATGCAGTTGGCAACAATGCATTTGATGTGTGTGGGCATGTGTATATATGTTTATGTGTATATGTGTGTATGTATATACGTGTATCAACATACAGATAGGGAAAGGTGTAAAGATTTATGAGACAAAATTTCAACTCAATTCTCAGCAAGCTACTTTGGCGAAAGTCGTAGAGTTGTAGGATATTTATAATTCCGGATTCGACTTAACTCCAAGGCGCTTGCGTAATTATTCTTATTATTATTTTCTTCTCAAATATTATTACCTTTTTAAAAGTTGATATATAGTAATTTAGAGCATGAAGGATAATGTATTATTTTTTTGTAATAGTTTGAGTGTGAGAATGTTTGTGTTGTTTTCTTGTGTGTGAATATATATGCGTTTGTTGCTATTTTGCAAATGTTTCTTAAATACAAAAAATTACTGTTTTTCACAATTCCATAGCAAAACAGTTTTTTATAACTTTGACAATTTTTGATATCTTGGCATCTGAAGTCGCTGGAGATGCGATGTTTTAACCAAAAGTACCACCTTAAAAGACTTTGACGAAATTTGGACTTATAAGGGTTTAACATAATAGTAGCGATATGAATCTAGAACAGCGACCAGAATTACGAGGTAAAATCCCACGGCAGTTAATAGCTTGGTAACTTGGTATAAATAGTACAACTGTCGAGAATTGAACTCTCGATTGTGATATCAATATATGTTAGTGAGGCACGTAAAATTCCTGTTGCGCGTATTATCAGGAATAAAAGATAACATGGTATCTTTAATAATATTTTGAAATTAAATAAATATGGCTCTTATATTCAATAAATCCTACAACATGCGCAATTCTTTCTTAGTATAGAGTGTCTAATGCTGGCATTGAAACCTAACTAGAAGGTAGGTAAAATCTTTGCACAATAGACTTTTGTTGGAACCAGGGATAAAATTTGGTTCTGAAAACTTTACTTATTTCCATAGCTTTGCACACTCACGTATGCTACTTTGGAATCCATAGCAGGTTTCACTTAATTTGTTTCGCAGGAAGAGCAATTCTAAGAGCCCTTTCTGCCTCATCTTCGAAACGCCTAGTTTAGAATAGAGGCAGCTGATGAAAGAAAAGTTCCATATGTGGCTTGTCTGTTTTCCTACGTATTCATTCTGTTGTCCGTAAAAGACGTTCGTTTTTTGTGCTTTGTTTATGTGCCCGTTCCTTTTTTGTCCACGTTTCTTTGACGTCCTGTACCCGGATATGCATCTATATATACATGTAGATGTAAGTATGTACATATATGTATGTACATATGCATATGCTCACACATCATTTGTATTATATATATATATATATATATATAT
>NC_068996.1:4162060-4163286 GCF_001194135.2 Octopus bimaculoides | reverse complement strand
ATGTACACATGTTGGAGGCGCAATGGCCCAGTGGCTAAGGCAGCAGACTCTCGGTCATAGGATCGCGGTTTCAATTCCCAGACCGGGCGTTATGAGTGTTTATTGATCGAAAACACCTAAAGCTCCACGAGACTCCTGCAGGGGACGGTGGCGAACCCTGTTGTACTCTTCCACCACAACTTTCTCTCACTCTTACTTCCTGTTTCTGTTGTGCCTGTAATTCAAAGGGTCAGCCTTGTCACACTGTGTCACGCTGAATGTCCCCGAGGACTACGTTAAGGGTATACGTGTCTGTGGAGTGCTCAGCCACTTGCACGTTAATTTCACGAGCAGGCTGTTCCGTTGATCGGATCAACTGGAACCCTTGATGTCGTAAGCGACGGAGCGCCATCAACATGTATGCATGTATGCAAGCATGTAGGTATGTACATGAGACCTGCTGATTTCCAGAACACAACTTATGTCACTTTGGTCTCACACAACGGTATTTGTCCGGTTGTGTTTCAACTTGGTGGTTGTTTTTAATTTTCTAATTTCTCCCAATAGTATTTTCATCGCTTTACCTCAGTAGGATAATCTTCATTTTTTAATAATTATATGTTTTGTTTTCCTCTTCCAGATGGTTATGCTTTATGAAAAGACAATATATCGAAGACATTCTCTCGCAGCTGGCAACAATGCGGCTGATGTGTTTGCTTATGTGTATATATACGTATTTGTTGTGTTTGTGTTTATGTATGTGTCAACATAGATGGGGAAAAATATCCAGATTTATCAGACAAAGTTTTAACCCCATTCACAAGAACTTAATTTGGTGCAAATCGGAGAGTTCTTGTGTTGCTATGCTTATAAGTTCGATGCAGTCTGCGGCATTACTTTGTTGTTCTGAAATTGTATTAGTTTAGTAAAATTTGTTATATAGAAATCTGGAAAAGAAATATAACGTATTATGTATCATAATAGTTTTGAATGAAATAAAAACGGTATTAACACTCATTGTATCTTGCGCTCATGATTTAGATGTCTGTATTAGAAACTTCACGGAATGCAAAATGAATTTATAAAGAGTACAGTGTGTTGTACACTGGACCGTCATACAAATGAGTGACTTTTTCTTAAATAAAAGACAACTTATCAGGAATAAAATAACGGAGGCCAAACAAACGGAATAGAATTTCTATAAATACAAGTTTCAGGTATTAAATGTAATTATGAAATATTGCCTC
>NC_068996.1:4153499-4161046 GCF_001194135.2 Octopus bimaculoides | reverse complement strand
AGCACTATATGGCTCTGGAGTTTAGTTCGCATGCGCAATCACATGACTGAAATACTAAAGCAGAAAGTAGTAAATAATTAAAACGAAATGTATGTATGTCATTGTTGAGTTTATTTGAAGATTTCTTGCCAATAGTGAAAGATCCGTATTCTAATCTCCATCCAAGTCTCCTTGTTTGTAATTTCAACATGAACGACAGGGTATTGTCGTGTGTACGCATTCTTGTATTTATGTATGTACGTATGTATGTATGTATGTATGTATGTATGTATGTATGTATGTATGTATGTATGTATGTGTGAGTACAGATTTGTGTGTTTTGCTTTATGTATGTCTTCTCATGCATATTCTCGCATATCTACACATACTCATATACATTTAAATGATAAATCTTTGACAAGTTTTACAGATATTTACAGTTCCAGTGATGGGTTGGGTCTGTAGTCATCGAATCAGCAATCTCCTTTGTTGCTTTTTGACGCCTAACTTCTCAAGATTCTTATTTAGGTATTTAGTCAGTGCCTTACATATCTCAGCGTCTCGGTAATTACTGGTATAAACCTGAACTTCTAATCTGGATAGAGTAACTGCAGAATTCTCAATACTTCAACGTAGGTATTGTCTTATTCATATACATATATATATATGTGTGTGTGTGTGTTTATGTATATTTATGTGTATGTATCTATATGTATAAGTGTGTATATATGTATGTATTTGTATTTATAAACTAACATTATGAACTTTCTAAAGTCTCTGACAAAGCCCAGAGACACACCCAAGTACCTAAATCTTATCTACCAAATATTTCAGTTCAATGAAAGGATGGAAGTAAAGCGGGGTACTATGGCCTCTTGGCTGAAACAGCTGTAAGATATTATCCTACTTCCTATGATTTATATTATATATTTTAATAATTAATGGTATTTTTAATATATTATATATATAAAGCATAATATGTTATACATGTATGTATATTGTTATAATTATCATTTTAGTAAATAAATAAATTGACATAATATAATGTCTAAAAGTTGTTGAATACCACCTATTGAACCCCTCCATTTTCTAATTGCTGTATATATATATATATATATATATATATATATATATATATATATATGTAGGTATGTACGTAGGTATCTAGATATGTATGTACACATACGTGTATACATGCATGCATGCATGCATGCATATAGGTATGTACATGAAACCTGCTGATTTCTAGAACAGAACATATCTCTTCATTTTGGTGTCACACAACGGTATTTGGCCGGTTGTGTCTTAACTTGGTGGTTGTTTTTAATTTTTAACTTCCCTCAAAAGTATTTTTATCCCTTTACCTCAGTAGGATAATCTTCATTTTTTAGCTATTTTATGTTGTGCTTTCCTCTTCCAGACTGATATGCCTTATGTCGAAGACATTCCCTCGCAGCTGGCAACAATGTGGATGATGTGTGTGCTTCTGTGTATATGTATATGTATGTTCGTGTTGCATGTGTGTTTATGTGTGTGTGAACATAGATGGGGAAACATATCCAGATTTATCAGACAAAGTTTTAGCCCCATTTGCAGAAAATGAATTTGGTGCAAATCGGATGGTTCTTGTGTTGTTATGGTTCAAAGTTCGAAGCAGTCTGCGGCATTACTTTGTTGTTCTGAAATTTTATTAGTTTAGTAAAATTTGTTATATAGAAATCTGGAAAAGAAATATAACGTATTATGTATCATAATAGTTTTGAATGAAATAAAAACGGTATTAACACTCATTGTATCTTGCGCTCATGATTTAGATGTCTGTATTAGAAACTTCACGGAATGCAAAATGAATGTATAAAGAGTACAGTGTGTTGTACACCGGACCGTCATACAAAAGACAACTTATCAAGACTAAAATAACGGAGGACAAGCAAACGGAATATAATTTCTATAAATACAAGTTTCAGGTATTAAATTTAATTCTGAAATATTGCCGTAAATATGTGTGTATATATATATATATATATATATATGTGCATATATTTGTATATGTTTGTATATGAGTGTATGTGTTGGTTAGCATGTACATGTGCGTGTGCTTCAAGCGTGCTTATTTTCGTTTGTGTTGTGTCTCTGTGTGTATATCTTTGCATCTGTTAACATATCAATGTAGAATGGTGCGCAGATTACTAAGGCAAATTTTGATGCT
Source organism: Octopus bimaculoides (assembly GCF_001194135.2). Classification (NCBI taxonomy): domain Eukaryota; kingdom Metazoa; phylum Mollusca; class Cephalopoda; order Octopoda; family Octopodidae; genus Octopus; species Octopus bimaculoides. The sequence continues at coordinate 4,158,858 of NC_068996.1, read as the reverse complement.
AGTTGCCAGCATGCTATTTTAATATAAATATTTCAGCTGTCGAGAATTGAACTTTTAATTGTGAATTCGATCAATATTACAGTCGCACGTAGAATTTTTATTTCAGTTAAGATTTGTTTGTTTTGAAATATATTTTGCATAAAATATTCCAGGATTAAATGGTGAAATATCTTTAATAATATTTTGAAATTAAATACATATTTCATTTATAACCAACTAGAAGGACCCATGAATATTTCAAGGAACTATTGCTAAAACAATTGCGTTATATCTCAAACTATCAAAAAAAAAAAAAAAAAAAAAAACTTGAAAAGGTGTAGTGGTTTATGAGACAAACTTTCACCTCGATTCCCAGCGATGTACTCTGGCGACAGTCGTAAAGTTGTCGGATATTTGTAATTCCGAGTTCGACTCTGTCTTGAGTAGCTCGCGAAATTATTATTTTCGATTCAATTATTATTAACCTTTTAATTGTTGATATATGTTAATTTGTAGCATGAATGATAATATATTATTTTTTATAATAGTTTGTTTTTGACAATGCTCATTGGAAATTCATCAAGTTGAAGGCCTATATGTCTGTTTTAAATAATTTATACTCAACTAGCAGGACCCGTGAATATTTCAAGGAACTATTGATATTTAGCTTTACGTTAACATTCGCTGATTTCCACGACTATATTTACATTTTTTTGATTTTTTCACTGGAACATTCTACCAGTAATTCTATTCTTGAGTGGCTATGTCTGCTACTCTACTGTTGGATCTTATTTCTTTGTCCTCGGGATTATCCTTTCGTCGGATCTCGTTACATAATTTCCCAGGTATAACATATCATCGGTAGATCATAGCGTGATGACATTTTCGAACAACTGCTTGAAAGATGTGTGTAATACTTGTGGTGTTAACTCCACCATGTTTGCATCGGTTGTCACTTTTTTCTGCTTTTCCTGCATCTCTGTGTCTTTTGTGCATCAGATATTTGGTGGATATTTCCTGTTCTTGGATTGCAAACTCAAAGTGGGAGATAGTAATCCGGTTTTGGTCCATGATAGAGTGCTTTGGTGATCAATGTTACTATCAAATCTGAGCGTTATAATAACACATCCATGTATGGTCTTCTGCTCATATATGGTTGTCATTTCATCTGATAATACTTTACGGTAGGGTCGTGCGCCTTCTTTGTGCACATATTTAAGATTATCTGACAGAGAATGCTACTAAAGGTTCTGCCTTTCAAGTCTCATGATGTTATCCGCCTCATGTATGCAAACTGGATCAATAGATGCACTTCGACACTTGGTTGTTAAAAGATGTTACCGAAGGGATATGATACGACATTCAAAGGCATTTTAGATCAATGTTAAGCCTCTGCCGCCTTGTTTTCGTTTTAGTTAGAGGCTGTCAACCTCACTGCTTATATGGAAATTATGTGTGCTTTTTAGTATTTTCTGGGTTTAAACACCAATGGCTCGAATATCATCAAACGTCCAATCAAGCAGCACATATATTAATATGCAAACACCCTGTGTAGTACTGTTTTATTGAATGCAGAGAGTTCTGAGGTCCAAATATTTCTTTATTCGGCTGTAGTATTCTTTAGTGACACGTGTTTTGTTACAGCTGCCACTGTAAGATATGACACCATTCACACGTAACATTCCTCGTCAAATATAGGGGAAACAGTCAAATCATTGATGGAGATGTTACTACTCTGGTTTATAGTTTTTCACCTTTTCACAACTATATAGCAACATTTATCCTGTCCAAGGTCCAACTCTGCATCCTTTGAGAATGTTGCAACTAGATCAAGAATCTTTTTCATCTCATGCATATTCAAGCCATCTATAAAACAACAGTGTGTAATTTTATTATTTCTGTTTCCTTGTGAACCGGTGAGATATCCTTCAAACTTCATTAAAATGAATGACAAGGAGTTTACAGAAAGTATAAACATCACAGAGAGGCTGTCCACTTGGATATGCCTTTCCTATACTCCATTCTATGAGTGATAATACAGTCACTCTGTGTTTAATTTGAAGATGGTAGCCCACGATGAAGTGAGGTCAGGTATGGATTTTTTGTATATGTATGTATGTATGTATGCATGTATGTATGAAAGTATGTATGTATGAATGTATGTATGTATGTATGTATGTATGCATATATATATATGTATGTATGCATGTATGTATGCATGTATGTATGTATGTGTGTATTATGTAAGTATGTATGCATCTTTATTTAAATGTGTATATGTGTGTATGTAAATATGTATGCATCTATATATGTATGTGTATATGTATTTGTGTATGTATGTCCTTCACATTCTCTTTTTAATTTAGCCTAAATTTACCCCGGCCACATATTTGCTAGAAATGTCGCGAAATTAAATGTCTTGATTTAAGCATCATCCTTTAAATCTTAGAAACTTATTACAGATTTTCAGTCCCGGACAAGGTGAAGATTTTTAGTATAGTAATTAATGATTTCCATTCTCTCCAAAACAAACCAAGTTCATTCTTACTTTGTTCCGGATAGGCTGGAATGTATCCTGTTGCTCCAATAATTATAGGCACGAATCTGAAAGTGTACTTTAAGTGCTGGATTTGTAAATTCGTTTATCAATGATCTTTAGATATCCTCTTCCTCTTGCATATTTCTAACCACATTGGTGTCCAGAGTGCGATCAATTTCCAGGACAGAACATATAATTATTTTGCGGTCCCACAAAACGATATATATTCGGTTGTGTTTTAACGTAGCATTTGTTTTACTTTTTAAATTCTACAAATGTCTTTTGACCCATCGTTCTAAATATGGTGTACTTTGTAGATAATACAGTTCTATATTTAAAAGATGTGGAGTTACGTACATTATTTACATTTTTTTTACAATTGACTGATATTTGTCCTTATATCTTGTTAACACAACGTTTCAGCTGATATGCCCTCCAGCCTTGATTAGGTGTCTTTGGGAAATTTCGACCCTGGGTTCTCATTCCTATTATTATTACTCAGGTCGCTGCCTGGAATCGAACTCGGAATCTTGGGGTTAGTAGCCCGCGCTGTTAACTCCTACGCTATATGCCCGTGGGGAATTGCGGAGTGAATGTTTGGTTTATAAATCTAATATTCTATCCTTGTCACAACTTTGCGATGTTCCTCTACTCTTATTTTGAGGGGCGACATGTTCCGCCTTTGTATAACCTACCACAGCTGCATGGGATGGAGAACACGCACTCTTTGGTCATATTCTCTTCAATTGGTGGTTTTACTCGAAGGAGATATTTGTAAAGTGTTGTATTACTTTTGAATACTGTCCTAATGTCATATTGGCCGCATATCTTTTGTATCTTTTTAGAGAGGCCTTTCACATAGGGTAGACAAACCGTGGTCAGTTTATGGGTTTCATCCTTTCTTTTCTTCATAATTGGAGTGGAGTGTATGCTTTTGAGGTAGTTGTTGCTTAATAGATTGTTACTGAGCTTGATCATTTCTTCGTGGTGGGCATCACGATCACTACTTATATTTATTGCTGGATGTTGAAGTTGAGGTATCGTTCAGTGAAGGTCGGCTTGCGGTATATGGATGTCCTGAATCCATACTTGGTGCGTGTTATTAATACATCCAGGAATGCTAGCCGATTGTCTTTTTCTTTTTCCATTGCGAACTGTATGGATGGCCTTATTGTGTTCACATGATCTAACAGCACTTGGACATTTTCCTGTTGGAAACAGAGAATAAAGGTGTCATCAACATATCGCAGCCATAGGGTTGGCTTTAGCAGTGTTGATCCTAAAGCCAAATTCTCAAAGTATTCCATGTATATATTGGCTATTATCGGTGATAATGGCGAACCCATAGCTAAACCCTCGCACTGTCGATATATATATATATCAGTGTCCATACTGAAGTAAGTAGTTTCTACACAGAAGGTCAACATTTCCATCAAGTTTCTTATTGGTATACTAGTGCGTTCTTTTAGATGGGTGTCTGTCACTAGTTTTTCTTGTATCACCGATAGTGCTTCACCAGTTGGGACTTTGGTAACCAGACTTATCACATCTAGACTCACCATCTGGTTGGATTCAATGGGAGTATCCTTGATCAATTTTGTGAAGTGGGTGAAATCCTTCACGTACGATGTTGACTTTTCTGCTAATGGACTGATCATATCCACAAGAAAGCGGCTCAGTGGATGACATGCTGAACCTCTACAGCTTACTATTGGTCTTAATGGAACACCATCCTTGTGAATCTTAGGAAAACCGTAGTTTTTCCGAGTAGTCAGACTTGTTCATCACCACTGTAGCATTGCCCTTGTCGGCCGGAAGTATTATGATGGAATTGTCTCTTTGTAGCCTTTTGATAGCGAAGTTTTCTTCCTTAGTGATGTTTGGTCTGGGAAGTTTTGCTCTTTCTAGTACCTGTCTCACTTTCCACCTTAATTCATCTCTCTGAGCTTTTGGTATCTTTACGGCTATCTCTTCAATAGGGGCTATTATGTCCATTTATGGAATGCGCTTGATGGCTATCGCAAAGTAGAGACCTTTGTTTAGTACTGCTTCTTCAGAGCTTTCCAGATGTCGGCTACTTACATTAATTACTGCTTTCACAGGTGGGTGATGGACTTCAGTCTTCATTCTCTGACCTTTGAGTTTCATAAACTTCTTGATCGGGCGTTTCTTCACCATTTCAAATTCTTTCATGTACGACTTTCCTATATATTGTTGGATTTTCTTTCTATCATCATCTCTGGTTATTTTTCTAAGTAATGAAGATAACTTTGATTTTCTCTTTGATTTCGTTATTTAACTGATGTTTTTTTTCCAACGGTTGTAATAGATCCTCTCACAGACGAGCGCGTGTCCTGCCCTTTCCGCTACTCCTTTAGCTTTATATGAATCCACTGGTGTCATTATATTCAAGCCAGGTGGTATTAGCTTTGAGTCTCTACACCTATACTGGAAAGTTAGATGGTTTGAAAGGCAAGCTAGTTTTTAATGGAGTTTATATGTCTCTATTGAAGTTTAATGTCGGCTCCGTACCGATTAGATAATACAGTTTTATATTTAAGAGATGAGGAATTATGTACATTATTTACATTATTTACATTTGACGGATATTTGTCCTCATCTTGTTTGTTGTTAACACAACGTTTCGGCTGATATACCCTCCAGCCTTCGTCAGGTGTCTTGGGGAAATTTCGAACCTGGGTTGCTATTATTATTATTATTATTATTATTATTATTATTATTATTATTATTATTATTATTATTATTCACCAGCACTTGACAACCAATGTTGGTGTGCTTACGTCCCCGTAAAATTAGCGGTTCGACAAAAGTGAACTATTC
>NC_068996.1:4152019-4153307 GCF_001194135.2 Octopus bimaculoides | reverse complement strand
ACACACACACACACACACACACACACACACACACACACACACATATATATATATATATATATATATATACACATATATACACACACACATTTATATATATATGTTGATTTCATTACAGTTCATTTAAAGAGAAAATATTTTGATGTCGGGCCCCTCGTATCATTAATAATACCAGACTGGTAAAAGTAGATTACCGCCCCTTGTATCGCCCGACATGTTTGTTTATATTCACAAGTCTCCATTTCCCGTTTGTTTTATTTTTTAGTATAAAATAGTCTTTAAAAAATTAATCGTTCTAACTTTTTGCATACATCATTTATTTTGTATATATTTTCCATTTGTATAACTTTTTTTTAATTGCATTTCATTTTTTTTCTTTGTTGAGGTGCGTTTCGGAGCTCCGTAGATTCTGTGGAACTAAGTCCACATCATACATGAAACTACTGGAAAAAATTTGTCTTGGAATTGATTTTTATTCTATTGAACAACTGATAAAACAAGTTCTAATTTAAAACACTTAGTAATCTCTACGTATATGCTCTCTTCATATAAAAAAGGATATTCCAATTATTATATTGATATTACCGATATATATATTACCGATATAATATGATGTAATTATTACTCAATATTTTATTTTCCAGATCAAATACGAGTTGACACATACAATCATTTATTTTAACCCCTATCAATTCATCAGTGGTAAAGAAGACGCAGCAAACAACTATGCCAAAGGTAACTACAATATTGAGAAGGAAACTATTAATCTTCTGTGCGACCGGAGATTAAGAAATTGACTGAACAATACTTTGCCCCAAAGGCTTCTTGGTTTCCCACATTTTCAGTGACGGTGTCACTGGTCCTGGTTTTAATGGAACGTCTGACTCTTAGTGGTTTGACGCTATTTAAAGTCAAGACCACTATTATGAGCTGGGGCGTCAGAGCATAGAGCTACAGGAAAAAGGCTGAGGAATGTGTGCGGGAACAAGACAAAATAACATTGCGTGCACAATAAGAAATAATGAGAAAATATAACAGACAAGGAATGGTGCATACACAATAGAAAATTCCTTACGGTTGTACAATAAGGAAAAGGAATAATTATACATATACTGTACTAAAACAATACAATACAAACAGAAAAGGCCTTTTCGGCTATCAAAACAGACGTAGTGAAGTAGCGCAAAGCAATGGAAAAAGTCTCTGACGAACAACACACAACACATACGTGTCTGTTTTAGTCAGCAGCAGGCCGAAAAAGAACGCAACCCCGTTTGTTTATATATAT
>NC_068996.1:4150121-4151968 GCF_001194135.2 Octopus bimaculoides | reverse complement strand
TATATATACTAGCAGCTAAGCCCGGTTTCATCCGGTCCTTTTGGATCATGTGGCTGTAAAACCTACTCTGTGTAAGCATCCGACTTCCTTGGGCACGTTTACGTTAAAAAACAATTTTACAATGAAATTTTTTCTGTCAAAACGCTAAAAATAACTGACCAACACACACAAAAAAAAAACCTCAGCCAAGATTCAACCAAATCAAAAAATAAACCCAAGTACTAAGCGAACATAGATGACCATCCCACTTCCACTGCACGCGCACACGCACACACATACACAAACGCACACACACATTCACATACCCCTTTTACATACACATACATATATTCAACCAGAGTTGAAACGCTGTTTGATTTATTTTTTCAGCATGCAATTTTTATCCTTCCACTACCAAGTATGACATCACCCCTTCCTTCCTTATTCATCTATCACCCCTTCCTTTCTCATTCATAAACACAAGAGTATTATTATAGTAGATTATCTCGGTAACCATGGGAGCTATTAGAAAAATACAAAGCCCAGGATCATCACCGGATCATTCTACACATCTGTGCAGCTTTTCGCGCAATTCCACCCAGCCGTCTGACCGTAAATCCCAAGACATATATATATATATATATATACGCATGTACACAACTGATGTTTTCTCCCTGACTGCTTCGCCACACATACACACACAAAAATACACAATAACACACACACACACACACACACACACACACACACACACACACACACACACACACACACACACACACACACACACACACACACACACACACATGTATATACGTCTATGTATGCATCTATATTTACCTCTCCATCTATTTATCTATCTATCTGCATATCTATCGGTCTTTGAATTGTGTGTGTGTAAGTGTGTGTGTGTGTGTGTGTGTGTGTGTGTGTGAGAGAGAGAGAGAGAGAGAGAGAGAGAGAGAGAAAGTGTGCACGCGCGTGTATGTGTATTAGTCACGCGTCTACAAAGTGACATTATGATGACATAATCTATTTAATCGCAACCGTTTGTTAAAAATGGAATTTGTTTTAAGGATATTTATATTTCAAACACAAACAGACTGATTTACCACTCTGCCGATAAATGTTCGTATGAGCTTTCGTGTGGTTATTTAAGATGCAATTAGGTTTGTGCTTGATTTAATTATTATTTAAAATCAAGAGAAACCCTTTAGCAGAATATGAGGAATACAGATATATTAGAGAGGTCAGTTCGTTGAGGAGCAACCTAGAAACTATAGAAATATATAAGCACATAAATTTCAAGATCCTAGAACTTGGTTGTATCTGTATGTAATTCTACGAACGCGTGTATATGTGGAGTTGTGTATGTATTGGTGCATCTGTGTGTGTGTAAATTATTTGTTTCATATTGATGCAAAACTATATCGATTGATGTGATTTAAAAATATCGTTAATTGATAATATTCTTGAACGTATTACAGGGTACGAAGCAAGTTACTACATAATTAAAAAGGAATGGTATTTTTACTGTATAACGGGAAAAAAACTATGTTTTTGTTTTCTTTGTTGTTTTATTTAGGGTAGATATTGGGTCTCTTATTTATCTCGAAACAGACGTAGAACGAGGAGAAGGCTTCTTGAAAGACCATTTGTAATACGTACAAGAATATTCTGAAATAGAATATAAGCGATGGCTATGCTCGATAACTAGGAATAGCTTCTCATGTACGTATGTGTGTACGTATGTATGTATGCATGTGTGTATGTATGTATGCATGCTTGTATGTATGTATGTACGTATGTATATATGCATATACGTATGTATGTATGTACGTACGTATATATGCATATATATATATATA
>NC_068996.1:4147300-4150006 GCF_001194135.2 Octopus bimaculoides | reverse complement strand
ACACACACACACACACACACACACACACACACACACACACACACACACACACAAACACACACACACACACAAACACACACACACATTCACATACATACTCCCCACACACACACATTCACATACATACTCCCACGCACAAATACTCACACATGCACAAATACATACTCGCACACGCAGAAATGCACAAACGAGCATGTTCTAGGCTCTTAAGATTTCTTCTACATATACATGTCATCAGGGAATAAATTCGGCTTCATTGAACAAACCACTTTAAAGAATTCCATATTCCTAACCTTCTGTTCAAGAAGCACTTTTAATACTAAATAATACCGAGATCAAGCACAAGCTAAGTTGCACACGAAATTACCAAAAGCATAGAATCGCTGATGGTTCATCAGTTGGAGGCGTAGGGAATCGGTCGAAGAGTATTTGTGAGACGAATATCATATATTAGGAATAAAAAATAAATTGTATGTAAATATTTCTATAAGCTTAAATAAATTATAATATCATAACCCCACTCGGAAAATATGTCGCTAACACACATATTTACATACATGCATACACATATACATACATACACATATACATGCATACACATATACATGCATATATATACACGTATACGTATGTATATGTGTATGCATATACATACGTACATACATACAGACATAAATATATTTATGATTTAAACTTATATGAGCATGTCTAGATATGCAACTATATGCATGAGAATACATACATAAAACATACAAATCTGCTCATACATACATACATACATACATACATACATACATTCATACATACAAAAATACCTCGTTGTTGTTGAAATTCCAATGAAGGAACGTTGGATCTAGGTTAGAAACCGGTTCTTTCTCTGTTGGCTAGAAATCTTTGAAATAAAACTGAGCAATGACATACATACATATATGGAATTCTTTATTAGTATATATGTATGTACATATATGTGTGTATGTATGCATATATATTTATATATTATTTATATTATTATATGATTGAACACCACTTATCCATTTCCAAATAAATTTTATCTTAATAATTTTGATGCGACACATCCTATCTCTTTCTGTTTCTCCTCTTTCGTTCCTTTTCTCTAATTCTTTTTATCTCCCCTTGGCCGTTCTCTGTCTGTCCCCCTCTCTCCCACACTTCCGCCTTTGCTCTCTCGTTGCTCGCACGTGGCAATCGGCCATCTTTCTTTTCCTAACTTGAATTTCTTTCTCTCTGATCAGTCACACGAATAAGATGCATTCTTGTCTGTCTCCTGTCAGTGCATGTTCCTCCGCGTTCACCACCTCATACATACATACATACATACATACATACATACATACATACATACATACATACATATGACCTGATTTCATCGTGGGCTTTCAACAAAACAGTGGTCCACAATGTGCTTGTAGTGCAAGGACTTGTATCAACATTTGGGATGCTTCACTGGACATTTCATGAGATCGTAGACATTGATGAGATCTTAGCCAAGCGTCGAAGTGCATCCCTTGACCAAGTTTGCATACATCAGGCTGATAACATCATATATCTTGACGAATATTCTTTGTCTGATAACCTAGAATACCTGTCCAAAGAAGCCGCACAATTCTACCGCAACATATCAGATGAAAGAATCAGCCTATATGAGCAGAAGACTATACTTGGATATCTTAGTAGAAAGCTTCGTGATGATCTTCAAAGACGTTTTTCATGGACGAATTGCCGGATTACTAACTCACATTTTGAAGAGTATGCGTTTGCAATATAGGAAAGGAAGTATCAACCAAGTACCTGATGCACAAAAGAGACAAAGATGCAGAAAAGCCGTAAAATGTGACAATCGATGCAGACTTTGTGGCATCCATACCAAATTTATTACACCAACATCATAAGCAGCTGTCCAAAAATGTCATCACGGTATTATATACCTAGGAGCCATGACGTTGTAGCTAGGACACTATAATGAAATCCGTCGGAAGGATAATCCCGAGGACAATGAAATAAAAACCCACAGTATGGTAGAAGCCATAGCCACTCATAATAAAAAGGAATACTGGTGGAATATATCAGTAAAGACCTCAATAGAATATCAGCACTACAGACTTGATATAATGATATGGGATAGTGCAGAGAAACTGTGTGCAGTTGTGGAAATTAGCTGCCCAGTAGACGTTAAGATAAAGCTGAATATTTGTGAAAAAGAGAATATCTATGCTGATCTATTGAGAACTCTGCAGTTACTCTATCCAGATTGCAAGTTCAGGATTATACCTGTAATTATTGCGGCGCTGGGATATATAACACACTGCCTAACTACCAATCTTGAGTAATTAGGCTTCTTAAAAGAAGAAACCGAATTCCAAGACATGAGGCATTATAAAGCAAAAAAGGAGATAGATGATTCGAAGACTAGAGACCCAATCCTTCACTGAAACTCTAAAAATCTGTAAAACTTGTCAAAAATGTGTCATTTAAACATATATGAGTATGTCTAGATATGCAAGAATATGCATGAGAAGACATACATAAAGCAAAACACACAAATCTGTACTCACACATACATACATACATACATACATACATACATACATACATACATACATACATACATACGTACATACATAAATACAAGAATGCGTACACACGACAATACCCTGTCGTTCATGTTGAAATTACAAACAAGGAGAC
>NC_068996.1:4143056-4146927 GCF_001194135.2 Octopus bimaculoides | reverse complement strand
TTTGAGTGCTATGCATTAAATCTATAAAATTATGCATTAAGAACATAAAGTGTATATATAAAGTGCGTTGAGGAATCATCGAATTCTAATTTCTTTTACCTTCAATGAGTAGCAGGTGAGAAACTATCTTTCCCTACTGACAAAATACACGAAGCAGTTTTTGGCTTTTTGGATAAAGTTTTGAGATATAACGCAATTTGTTTACCAATAGTTCCTTGAAATATTCACGGGTCCTGCTAGTTGAGTATAAATATTTTTAAACAAACATATAGGCCTTCAACTTGCTAAATTTCCAAAGAGTATTGTCAAAATCAAACTATTATAAAAAATATATTATCATTCATGCTCGAAATTACTATATATCAACATTTAAAAGGGTAATAATACTTGAATCGAAAATAATAATTTGGGGAGGTACTTAAGAAAAAGTCGAAATCGGAATTACAAATATCCGGCAACTTTACAACTGTTGCCAAAGTACCTCGCTGGGAATCGGCGTGAAATTTTGTCACATAAACCACTACACCTTTTCTGTTTTTTGGGGGGGTAATGTTTTGAGATTTAATACAATTGGTTTACCAATAGTTCCTTGAAATATTCACGCGTCCTGCTAGTTGAGTATAAATTATTTAAAACAGACATATAGGCCTTCAACTTGATGAATTTCCAATGAGCATTGTCAAAAACAAATTATTATAAAAAATAATACATTATCCTTCATGCTCGAAATTATTATATATCAACTTTTAAAAGGGTAATAATACTTGAATAGAAAACAATAATTTCGCAAGCTACTTAGCACATAGTCGAATTCGGAATTACAAATATGCTAAAATTCTACGACTTTGCAAATTCAAAATCCAAAATACTATTTCATGCCAATGCATGCATACATACATACATACATACACACATACAAACACATATATATATTACCTGGCTTCCTGAAATTAAACACAAAGCGTGGCTATATTATCACCGATAGAATACAATATCGCAAAGACATAATCTAAAGAGACAGCCTCTTTGTGATGTTGTTTATTCTTTCTGTAAACTCAAGGAAACCAGTTCCCGAGGGGACACATAACATGCATGGACGATGCTAGGTCATGGCATAAAAGGTGGCTTACCCAATTCCATTAACTCATTTTCTTCGTTCCCTGCTCAAATTATAAAGTTCGAATATTAGAGAGCTAAGAATATTTTAGCAGAATATTACTTTAAATGATGAAAATATATACCACGAAATGAAAACACAAAATTACAATCTACATATGTGTGTGTGTGTGTGTGTGTGTGTGTGTGTGTGTGTGTGTGTGTGTGTGTGTGTGTGTGTGTGTGTGTGTGTGTGTGTGTGTGTGTGTGTGTATGTGTGTGTGTGTGTGTATGTGTGTGTGTGTGTGTATGTGTGTGTGCGTCTGTGTGTGCGCGTACGTGTGTACGGCTATGGAACTGATTAAAGTTTTAAGAGACATAATTTGATCCCTGTTTCCAAAAAGACACTATTCTGCAAAGGTTTAAATTACCTGCTAGTTACGTTTCAAAGTCCGCATTAGACCCTCTATACTAAGAAAGAATTGCGCATGTTGTAGGATTTATTGAATATGAGTGCCATATTTATTTAATTTCAAAATATTATTATAGATGTCATTTTATCTGTTATTCCTGATAATAAGCGTAACAAGAATTCTACATACCACTTTAATATAAATTGACCTCACAATCGAGAGTTCAATTCTCGGCAGTACAATTAATACAGAAATATTTATTATAATATAGAAAGCTATCAACTGCCATAGGATTTTACCTCGTAAATCTGGTCACTGTTCTAGATTCATATCGTTGCTATTTTGTTTAAACTCTCGTAAGTCAAACTCTTTTTTTTCTAGTATTTTTTTTTCTTGCAATAGGTGGTGCCTTTTGACAAAATATCGCATCTCCAGCTATTTCAGATGCCAAGATATCAAAAATTGTCAAAGTAATAATAAAATGGTTTTGCTATGGAATGGTGCAAAACGAGAACATTTTGTGCTTACGACACATTTGCATAATAGCAACAAACACACATATATACACACAGAGGAAAAACCACACAAACATACACACACATTCTCATACTCACGCGTATCTAAATGCAAAACAACACGTACGCACATATACGCACATAGACGAATATATATATATATACATGTATACATACACACACATATCTGAGAGAAAACTCGGGAACTAATTTAAGTATCTGAAAATTGTATTTATTGAAATTATATTCCGTTTGATTGGCCTCCGTTGCTTTACTCTTCATAAATTTTTCATATAAGAATACAACCATTCATCTCTATTAGAGTCCGGTGTGTAATACACTGTGCTCTTGGTATAGCCATAGTGTAGTATTCCGTAAATTTTCTAAAACAGACACTAGGCCTTCAACTTGCTAAATTTCCAGTCAACATTGTAAAAAAAAAAATTTCATGCTCGAAATTACTATATATCAACTTTCAAAAGGTAAATAATACTTGAATAAGAAATAATAATAATTTCGCGGGCTACTTGGAAATCAGCCAAACTAGGAATTACAAGTATCCTACCACTCTACGACTGTTGCCAAAGTAGCTCACTGGGAATTGGGATGAAATTTTGTCACATAAACCTATACACCTCTTCTGTTTTTTTTTTGGGGGGGGGATAAAGTTTTGCGATATAACGCAATTAGTTTACCAATAGTTCCCTGAAATATTCACAGGTCCTGCTAGTTGAGTATAAATGCAATATTTATTTAATTTCAAAATATTATTAAAAATATCTTGCCATTTGGTCCTGAAAAGTTTTATGCAAAATATATTTCAAAAGAAACAAATCTTAAGTGAAATAAAAATTCTACGAGCGACTATAGTATTGATCGAACTCACAATTAAAAATTGAATTCTCGACAGTTGAAATATTTATATTAAAATAGCATGCTAGCAACTATCATCAACATTTGCCTGATAAATTTGCCTGCGCCGGTCCCACGCAGAATTGTTCATTTTTTGCACCTTAGTGGACGGAAGCAACGTGAAATTAAGTGCTTTACTCAATAATAGAACGCATCTTCCAGTCCAGGAATCGAAACCACACTCTACTACCATCAATCCAATACCATAACCTCTAAGCTACGCGCCTGCATGTATATTTGTGTGTATGTGTGTGTGTGTATGTGTGTGTGTGTGTGTGTGTGTGTGTGTGTGTGTGTGTGTGTGTGTGTGTGTGTGTGTGTGTGTGTGTGTGTGTGTGTGTGTGTGTAATTGTAAGTATGCATGTATAACTACAGAAATAAATATTTATTTCTAACTTCTTTATTTCTCATATTTTGCCATTGTCCACTTTGAATCTCTCTCTCTCTCTCTCTCTCTCTCTCTCTCTCTCGCTCTCTCTCTCACTCTCTCTCTCTTTCTTTATTTTTCTTTCTCTCTTCCTCTCTCTTTCTTTTCTGTCTCTCACCCTTTCTCTTTCTTTCTTCTTTCTCTCTCTCTCTCACTGTCTATCTAACTATATATCTATACATATATCTATATGTCTGTCTGTATCTCTCTCTTACTGTCTCTCTTTCTCTCTCTCTTTCTCTCTCTCTTTCTCTCTCTCTTTCTCTATCTCTTTCTTTCTTTCTTTCTCTCTCTCTCTCTCTCTCTCTCTCTCTCTCTCTCTATTTATCGGTCTATCTATCGATACCTACCTACCTACCTACCTACCAATCTATCTGGGGCGAACCTGGGCGTCGACGAGGAATACCTGACCCGCCTGTTTAAGACGACCTTCGGGCCGGGGCCTATGGACAACTTCCAGAGATCCCTGGCCTGGCAGTGCTATCGAGAAGCACTACCCGTTCGGGATA
>NC_068996.1:4140768-4141352 GCF_001194135.2 Octopus bimaculoides | reverse complement strand
TGCGCCTCCGCCACCCGGGCCTCTCGCGCGGCTCCAATACCTTCGTTCCTCAGAGCACACATCCTTGCCCTGACAGCACATCTTTCGTGTTTGGCATTGAAATGTTGATCGAGGGCCAATTTCGTCGCCAAAACGTCCGATGCGATGCCGCTTCTTAATGCCTCCTCTAACTTATTCACTAGCTCTCCCTCTACTCTGTTTCTATCTACGGCTAGTGCCTTGCCATATCTAGTTGCTTCTGCTTTTACTGCTCTCTTGAGGGCTAACCACCATTTGTTGTTGATGATAGCTCCCGTCAAGGCCCTCTTTACTAACGTGCTAATCCGGTCTCTGAAAACTTGTCTCGACGGGAAAGACGCGTTTAGTTTCCAGTAACCGGGACCCTGCCTATGTGCCTTATCTAAGTCTAGCGTACACGTCACAAGTTTGTGATCCGTGTAGCTGACTGTGTGGAATTGTGGACAGCCTAAGCTATCTCTATCTATTGTCCTACATACTATCCTATCTAGATACGATCTCGACGACCCAATGCGGTTGCTCCAAGTCCACGTTGGCACATTTGGGTGTTCGAGTCGGTACCTGTC
>NC_068996.1:4135381-4138240 GCF_001194135.2 Octopus bimaculoides | reverse complement strand
CCATCTCTCGTTTAACTGTGAGGAAGGAAGACTAGGAAATTCTTTTTCGAACGAAACACTGCAAAATTCAGCGTTCGTTTGACGAAATTTTTCATGGCTAGAAGACGCCATCGTCTCAAAATAAAAATGGTTAGAAAGCCGAAATTGATTTTTAAAACCTGGAAATGTGCCACACAGGGCAGATTTCCGTTGCAAAAAACTTGCACCAGAGTGTCTATAAGTTGTTATACAACTTTCTATATAAAATAAACTTTACAAACAAACTTTTTAAAACATAAAAAAGGCAAAACGTACGGAGCCGACACCTCTACCGTCTGTCCATAGAGATAGATAGATAGATAGATGGACAGATAGATAGATAGATATAGATAGACAGGTAATACGCACTAATAGGTATACACATGCCAGTCGCACACACTGATGTATATATGTATGTATGTATTTTTATATAGACTTACTGTGTGGGAGGAAGAAAGAATGAGAGAATCTTTTAGAGAATGAGAGAGAGAGAAAAAGCGAAAGAGAGAGAGAGAGAGAATGACAGAGAGTGAGGAGAGAGAAAGAGAAATACTTTCATGTCGTCACATAACAATCTCACTTTTTCAATTAAGGTGTAGCGCCTATGTTCTACAATATTCGTAAATGTATACACCTTTCTGTATGTATAAACGTAACCACACTCACACATAGACACATACGTATATGTAAACACTAAATGATTTCCTCAAGAACACACACACTCACGTACGCACACACACACACGCTCACACACACAAACACAAACACTCACGCATACACAGATACACAGATACACAGACACACGCAGACAATAGCGTGCTTGTGATGTAATCACATATTTTCTCTTTTCTCTGCCGAATATGAAGACATATGTTGATTGATACTCATTGCCTACCTGTGCGCCATCAGATATTGATGTGCAGGTGTCTTTTATTAAAGGAAATAACGAACAACAGAATTCCCCAAGGATCGTGTTTCTTCCTAATTCTTCGTCAATGATATGAAACATGTCTTTTTCTTTCTACAATCCAGATACAATCCACGTACAGGTTGTTCCATAAGTTAAGCAACAATGTAACCGTTTTTCTTTTTTCTATATCTGAAATCTTGATACATTCAGAAATCACGCTACTGTTCAGGTTTTTTCTTCTTCCTTGTAGCTATTATTTAACCCCAGGTGACATCTGATCTAGCAAGCTTGTAATCAAATACAGTTCAACTTACCTTTATCTTTGTATATCAAAGAAAATATTGTCTTAGGTGTCAGTCCAATATTAAAGGCGGTACTTCAGGCACACCAAATGCAGTGGTTCTCTAATTTTGGCAATGCATTCGTTAAATTCCTCCATTAGTTCAATGTTATCGCAAGATTTTTACTTCGTTAGCTGAATACGCTTTCGTGGAGTTAAAACGCTTTCGTTGGTTCTTATTTTCTAAGTGACTACCTCCCTCATTAACTCAAATCTTACGAATTGGTGTAAGAGTCTAACTCTGGTCCGAAATTTCTACGCCAGTTCAAGTTTCTCAAGTCTCGTTAGCTCAAGACTTCGTTACTAAATCTAGATCTTTTTGGTGGCACGTAATTTTCTTATTAAAGACCTTTTCCGCTTTAAAACTTCTCTTTGGTGCAAGAAAACCGTCATTTGAAACTCATTCGCTACCCCAAAAGTCTCTCAAAACCCTATTTATGACTGAAGACTCATGCTCCCTCAAAATTCCCACTTTGGTATAAAACTCTCTCGCTGGCTCAAGATTCCCTTTAGTTCAAAGTTTTCACTTTGGCTTATGATTCCGTAGTTGGTTGGCGATACCAATGTTAGCCGATTCAAAACTTCCGCATTGGCATATGTATGACAGGTTGTTTAAAGTGTTTGCTTTGCAAGTGTATGATCTCGGCGAGTGACCCACTTCGCATCACCTTCGGCATGTGTCTGCTACTATAGCATCGGATAAACTAATGCTTTGTGAGTGAATTAACTGGGCACAAACTGCATGGAAACTCGTCACGTGTGTGTATGTGTGTGTGCGTGTGCGTGTGTGCATATACATATATATGTATGTATATATTCTTTTATTCTTAAATTCTTTTATTTGTTTCAGTTATGTGACCGCGGCCATGTGGGAGCACCGCCTTTAGTCGAGCAAATCGACCCCAGGACTTATTCTTTGTAAGCCTAGTACTTATTTAAACCAACATCGGTTGTCAAGAAATTTTTTTGGGGGGAGGGGGGTAAACACACACATACACACACACACACACACACAAGCATGTACACGCACACACACACAGACATATATATTGGAAAGTTTGGAGGTGATGTACAGGAATTATATATTAGAAAAAATAATAAGGTACTCAGATATCTGGATGGTTGTACATTTACAGATTTTTATTAATGTCACAAGTTTTATAAACATTATCACTTGCACCTATTCTTGTAGGTTCTTCAAATATGATTTCACTTCAGAGGATCTGTCTCTTTTTATAATATTACTGAATGTGTAGGGGTGGAGAGAAAGATATAGGATAGTAAAAGAGGGTGAGGAATAGGGGGAATATATATATATATATGTATATATATATATATATATAAACGTCGGGCTTCCTTCCACCAAAACCACTCATAAGGCTTTGGTCAGCCCGAGGCTACAGAAAAAGACACTTGCCGAAGGTGCAATGCAATGGGACTGAATCCAGAACCATGTGATTGGTAAGCAAGCTACTTACCACACTGTCACTCCTATATATATATATATATATATATATATACATGTATATGTATATAGATAGATAAACAGATATACTATAAATACATACGTATATATATATATATATATATA
>NC_068996.1:4132980-4135135 GCF_001194135.2 Octopus bimaculoides | reverse complement strand
ATATATATATATTATTTTGCTTAAAAGAGTTCCAACACTGTCTGTTTTTTATGTTTTATTTATATTCCTGCAGAACTAATGTGGGGTATAGAATATGGAATATACAATATATAATATGATATACAATATACAATATAAAATAAAATAAAATAAAAATGGATGGCACCATGAAAGAAAGTATTGAATGTAGATGAAATATTGAGTGTTCAATATAAAGGATCAAATATATAAATATATAAATATAAATATATATATATAAAGGCGACTCGAGTTTCAGGGCTATTTCCCTTCGTCATGGCTGGTATGACAGACTTTATACATAACCGTGTTTGTGTATTTTAGGCTGTCTTTTGTCACTTGATAATCGGTATTGCTTTGTTTATGTCCATGTAAATTACCAATTCAGTCAATAAGTGATCGACAGAATAATTTCAAGAGGTTTTTTTTTCTAAATTAAGGTTTAATGTATTTCAACATGGCTGTAGTCCAACGAGACACTCACATCATCATTTAAACTTAATTTAAATGAAGCTTTGAAGCTGATTTAGATGACAGTTATTAACATGTAGCGGAGTGATCTTCTCATATCATAGTTGATATGTAGCCAACGTATTCTTTTACCTCGTCCAGAAATTCCTTCGTTTCTCTTATATGACAGTGATTCACATGTAGTATGACAACAATCTTGTGTGACAGCGACGCACTACACATGGTAGCGTTACTATTTGATATGACAACTGCGAGATATGTACTTGGTTTCGCTGTCTACTCTGACTTAGAGCAGGAATTACCATGTGGCACTCCCTCACTATGTTGCCTGACAACCTTATGCGCAGCAGTGTAGTGGCTGTCATTTCTGACATTGATTTAGCTTAGCAGTCATTTCATGTGAACTAGAGCATGTGTCTTGCCTGACCTTAGCTGAATTTACCTGACGCTTAATTAACACATAGAAATGCGACTCTTTTACCTAACAGTTAATTAATATGTTACAGAGTGATTAATTTACTTGATAGCTTTCTTACATCTCACTCTACGTCTACTGTATCTGATCTTACACGAACTTACCTGACAGTTAATTAAAACGTAGAAGTTACGCGGTTTTACCTGAGAGTTAATTAACATGTAGCGTTGCGACGCCTCTCACGTATTACTTGTTTCCTATTCTCTTGACAGTAATACATAGTAGTGTAAGCTTACCTGAGAGCCGTGTAAACATATAGTTGGGTAACTGCCTTACGTGACAGTTACCAAATACATTGCAGTAAGATGGCTGTCTTACCTGACAGCTGCCCACATGTAGCAGCTTGGCTGCTTTATTAGGCGTTCAGCAATGTCGCAAACGAAAATGACACCGTAAACTTTAAATGAGACCGCCATGTATAAAACCAATAAAAATGTTAATATGTTGCAAATAAAAGGAACGATATAAAAAATTGCCGCAAGAGTAATTATGGTTGAGCATAGAGCTTCCCATCTGAGTGGAGATGAATTCAGGCACAAAGTGCAGCAGTTTAGTTGCTCATATTATAGCCTCGGTTTTCCCATGACATTTTACTGGAATTAAGTAGACCAAATTTGTTTGTATGTTTGTGTGGGTGTATCTTTTATCTTTTACTTGTTTCAGTCATTAGACTGAAGCCGTGCTGGGGCACCGTTTTCAAGGAATTATGGTCGAACGAATCGACACCAGAACTTATACTTTCTAAAGCCAGGTACTTATTTTATCGTTCTTTTACGCCGAATGGCTAGAGTTACGGGGACGTAAACACAGCAACGCGGTTGTCAAGCTCTGATGGCGGACAAACACAGACACAAAGACATGCCAAACACACACATACACACACAGCTGCATACATATACATGTGTATGTATATGTATGTATACATACGTGCATACACACACACACACACACACACACACATACACACACACATATATATATACATATATATATATATATATATATATATAACTGAACGTTAGTAAGAAAAGACACACAAGAGAGAAGAAAACAAAGGCCCACTGATGAGGTCACAGAAGTGTGACTAAAGAACTCTGGCCGAAATACGATTACTGTAAAATAAAGCTGAAGCAAATTAACAACAAATATAAAATATATAGTGCGTGTTTTTTTATTGACTAAACTGGCAAC
>NC_068996.1:4132257-4132815 GCF_001194135.2 Octopus bimaculoides | reverse complement strand
TATATATATATATATATATATATATACATATATATGTATGTGTGTGTGTGTGTGTGTGTGTGTGTCTGTGTGTATGTTTGAATATCTATATAAACACACATGCATACAAACGTGTGTGTGTGTTCGTGTGAGTGTCACCTCTGTATGACATTCAGAAGATTTGCTGAATATGAGAATGATTTGGCTGTTTGTTCAAACAGATCGCACAATCGCTTACTAACCAACCTCATTTCACGTACCATATTTTGACAGTAACTCTACACTAAAGATAGCTGGTTCGAATCTGATGCAGAGCGTGTCTCAAAGTTGTTCTGATGATGACAATATGATGAGAGATATGGAAGCAGGGAGTGAAACAAACATAAAACAGAAAATAATAACAGTAAAATCAAACCTAAAGATGTTAAAGATGTATACATCTTACAGTGTAAAAAGTCGAAGTATATACTACACCTATGCATTTGCAACTGTGTTTATGTATCTATGAACAGCTGTGTGAATGTATATGTGTGTATGTATATATATGTATATATATATATTATTTATATTATATATATA
>NC_068996.1:4129413-4130625 GCF_001194135.2 Octopus bimaculoides | reverse complement strand
AAACATATATACATGTATATATATATATAAACATATATATAGATATGTATGTGTATATATGTCTATATATATATATACATATGATATATAAATGCATACGGACGTACGTACATAGACACACACGCATATATATATTTATATATATTTATTTAGAAATATACGTACATGCATATATGCATATATACATTCGTATGTAAGTATATCGATATATAATATATGTATGCGTAAACGCCTATATATGTGTATGTGTGTGTGCGCGCACCCATGTGTATTCATATGTATATGCACGCAAATATATATACATATAATTATGCATAAATATGGATGCATTGGTACCGGTGTATGAAATTATAGCTGAGTTACGCCCTTTATGCGGTGATATCTACGTAAGTGACTACGTGTAACTGTCTGAATGTCTTCATTTACCTATATATGTTTGTGCGTGTGTGCATGTTTGTGTGCTTGTATGTGTATGTGCGTGTGTGAGAATGTGCGTGTGTGAGTGTGTGTGTGTGTGTGAGTTTGTGTTATCATGCTCTCGTATATATATGAACATAAATATGTATAACTAAGAGCATTTCAGTTTTCGGAGAGCGCACATACGCTTAATTTTATCTGTGCGTGTTTGTTAGAATCGGCGAGTGTTTAAATGTATTTCTTCCATATCCTCGTGCGACACAAATGTATATTTAATAGGACTCTTTCCAGCGAATGGTATGCCGAAATCGCAATACATACACTGGACATGTAGGCCTATGTTCAAATATGTAATTTCAGGAGGTGTGCATCACGCATGCGCTCAACATATTTCGTGTAAGTTCGAGATTGAGAGCCTGTGGGGTTCATATTTGTATGAAGCGGTGTTTAAAAGAATCTAATATTATGTAAGTTTAATTGCAAAGAGAAGGAAGCCATATTGTCTTTTATAACAAGTATACTAGTATGTCTATGATTATTCGCTCCTCCTTCTTCCTCTATCTATCTATCTATCTATCTATCTATCTATATATATATATATATATATGTACATATGCGATTGCGTTACCGAAATATACATATAAATATACATGTATAGATATGTGCGCGTGTGCATGTTCGTATGCTTGTGTGTGTACGTGTGTGAGTTTGTGCGTCTGTGAGTGTTTGTGTGTGTGAGTTTGTGTGTGTAAATATAAATATATCATACTCTTATATATATATATATATATATAT
>NC_068996.1:4124320-4127405 GCF_001194135.2 Octopus bimaculoides | reverse complement strand
GAGAGAGAGAGAGAGAGAGAGAGAGAGAGAGAGAGAGAGAGAGAGAGAGAGAGTATGAAAATTAAGAAAACAGACAAACAGATACATGGACACGCAGACAAACAGAATCGCAGTCAGGAAGACAGATAGGCCTACTGACAGATCGATGAATTGGTAGACTAACAACCAACCAAACGGTCAGTTACTGGTATCTCGGTACCGGGACTGAGATTTGATATTTGATACGGACAGTTAACTCTTGATGGCCCAGGTTACCTTGGTCTAAGGAAATACCGCAAAGAATATCATAAATTTCTGTGTCACTCAAACTGGCATGAAAACCAGTTGGCTAACTTATAGAAACAAGGTATTAAGACAAAAGAGCAATAATTTCCAAACTGAGAATAAGCAGCGTTGGTTTATCCGTGAAAGCTTTGAAGGGTATGCGGGGCCATAAGAATTACTTCATACAATCAGACGCACTGTCGTGGTAATCAATAACGTAACTGATCAATAGATGATAGATAGATGGTTCGAGTTGCATCGGAGAACCTACATCCTACTTCACACATGAGAGACACTTCTGAATGTTCAGGCGTTTTTACTTACACTGTGTTGTATATAATCATAATTATTGTCACTATATCTGTTACATACATATATAGACACATACAATAGCTTCGAAACCTCCTGCTTCTATATCCAGATTATGAATTTTTTTAAAAATGCCAATAACAATTGGAACACTAGGTTTTGTTAGTAAATGCTTAAAGGAGAATCTAGATAAACTGGAATTTTCTGAAAGAGAAATCGACCGATTAATTCGTACATTATAAATGCAATCTGTGAGCGGAACAGTAAAAATATGCAAGACTTTTCTCAAGTTCCAAATGTGAATTTGTCTGTGTTAATTACATCCAAATATGGGGCCGTCCCAGTGGAAGATTTATAATAATTAAAAAATAAAAGACATACACAAACATACATATATACATACATACATACATACATACATACGTCCATCCATCCATCCATACATAAATACATACATGGCAGTGTGGTAAGTAGCTTGCTTACCAACCACATGGTTCCGGGTTCAGTCCCACTGCGTGGCACCTTGGGCAAGTGTCTTCTACTATAGCCTCGGGTCGACCAAAGCCTTGTGAGTGGATTTGGTAGACGGAAACTGAAAGAAGCCCGTCGTATATATGTATATGCATATATATATATATGTATGTATATTTGTGTGTCTGTCTTTGTCCCCTCCAACATCGCTTGACAACCGATACATACATGCATACATCCGTCAATCCATCCATCCGTACATACGTACATACATACATACATACATGTACGTATGTACATACACACATACATAAACACACATAATACAAACATGCATGCATGCATACATACATTCATCCATCCATCCATACATACATACATGCATTCATACGTGTGTGTGTGTGTGTGTGTGTGTGTGTGAGTGAGTGTGTGATGGTCGTTTCCTCGTTCTCGAGTATAACCACTCCTTGACGTATTTCTTGAAGCACACACACATACACCCACACATGCACAAACGCGCGCACACATATACGACTTGTATTCGAAATGTTCTGAGACGCTTTTTAAGAGAAGTAGTTATAACTATCGTAGATTATTGTAATTTTTTTATATATTTTTTCAATACATCTAATAGGATGACCTGCCAACTTTCATATTCCAGATTGAAAGAAACGGCTATAGCACACCCTGAAAACACACTAGTTTTCAGAATGCATTCGGTACGCAAAAACATCACGAAAGCTAGCCATGTAAAAATCCTTTTTTGTTAAACCGAGCGAAAATGCAACAGAAACTTATTAAATGCTTCACTTTACTAATAGATTAATTGTATGAGCCGAGCATCTTTTTCTTCTGCTGGAATTAGAAACCAGGCAAAGAAAGTCCACCGGGAGACCCATGCTGATTTACTTTTTAGAAAGCAAGGGTGTCATTTAAATCCACTGGGTTCCCTTTGGACAGACGGTCAACAAACAGTACTCTGTACTCTTTGAGGGAGTTCAGAATAAGATTTCGTCGCAAAAGGCCAGAGCACGTGGACCAGAACAATGTCCCCGTCTACAGTTCCATTCTGCTAACCAATTATTTCACGGAGGTAGATATCACAATTGTCCCTCACCCTTCCTACAGTCTAGGCCTTGCTCTCTGTGACTGTTAGCTGTTCCCCGAGGAGATGAAGGTGGCTGAGATAAGTGTAATCGTCACCATCACTTTGTAAGACTTTTACATAGTAGCTGGAGTGCTAAAAGAAGTGCTTTGAAGTCAGCTACTTGTTTAAAGTTAATAGATATCTCTATTGAAAGAGCCTCGAAGCTTCTGGAATATACCTTGTATATGAGTATTGTATCGTTCCGTGTATAGTAGGATCAGAATACTCGAGAGATCAATGTAATTTAATGAGCGAAGGCTTTATACGTGAGCTATGATAAATTCCACGTTTTGACTATAGCATGCTGTGTACTACCCCGCAATCTTTCAGATTTATTCTATCATTCGAAAGGAACGGCAGTCTATTCTCAATTTTCTTTAAGCAGCCTTTTCTCGTTCTTTTCATTTTCTCGTATTTTCTTCTTTATTTCTCGTTCTTTTTCGTTCTTCCTTGCTTTCAGTCAGAGAGCAGACATTTTCAATTTGAAACCTAAAAGATTGTATATGCACAGATGCTATGCTGGTTAGCCCGACAACTATAATGTTGGAGCACGAAGCCTTCTAGCTCAGTTTCAAATCCTGTCTTTATTAACTGATACATGTGTATGTGTGTGTGTGTGTATGTGTGTGTGTGTATATTCTTTTATTTTTTCATTTCTTTCAGTCATTTGACTGCGTCCTTGCTGGGGTACCACCTTTTAGTCGAGCAAATTGACCCCAGGACTTATTCTTTGTAAGCCTAGCGCTTATTTTATCGGTCTCTTTTTACCGAACCGCTAATTTACGGGAACGTAAACTTACCAGCATCGGTTGTGAAGCGATGCTGGACACACGCACACATACACGCACGCACGCACACACACACACACACACACACACACACACACACACACAC
>NC_068996.1:4123835-4124310 GCF_001194135.2 Octopus bimaculoides | reverse complement strand
CACACACACACACACACACACACACACACACACACACACATACAACGGGCTTCTTTTAGTTTCCGCCTACCAAATCTACTAACAAGGCTTTGGTCGGTCCGAGGATATAGCAGAAAACACTTGCCCATGGTGCCACGCAGTGGGGCTGAACCCGGAACTACGTGGTTGGTAAGCGAGAGCTACTTACAGTATACACAATGACTTAGAAGTATTTTGACTTCTACTTTTAGCGATGCAGGTGCTGTTGTAGTACACTTGTATGTATACATACATACATATATGAAATCTGAGGTAATAATAAGTATCGCAGGTTATCAGGACATTTACTATTTTACACTTTACGAATGCAATGTAAACAGTACCAAATTTGCAATAATATATGTATATACATATATATAGGCGCAGGAGTGGCTGTGTCGTAAGTAGTAAGTAGCTTGCTTACCAACCACATGGTACCGGGTTCATTCCCACTGCG
>NC_068996.1:4119805-4123256 GCF_001194135.2 Octopus bimaculoides | reverse complement strand
GTGTGTGTGTGTGTGTGTGTGTATACAAGCACACACACATACGTAAAGGTAAGTTTAGCAATAACATGGTCGCTATCAATTTGATCCCGATTGAGACTACTTTTCCGACACTGCCGTTTCTTCTGAATATGTATCAAAAATATGGCCTGATATCAATTAAACGTTTCGTTATTCCAAAAGTGACCGCACAGCGCACACGTTCACATATCCTGTATTTCTACGACTTTCACCCTACCATTCATCTTCAGTCAATGCCAGGTTTTTTGTCTTGCTGGGTTTCTTCCAACACGTTCATTACAAGAGGAAATTAAGAAAGTCTGCGTTTCAATCGGCAACGGTTTCGTTATATAAATGATTGTACTCGGTTATGTTTTTTATTGGTCTATCACGAATTTCATTAAGCTTGAAAGCGTTTAAAGCATTTTTAACTAAGCAATTGTTTCTTTAGACAGTTTGAGGGGATTTCTTTAAAAAAAACAATTTTAAAATATTTCAACCTGTCTTGTGTAGTTATTAATTGCCTTTAACTTCATTAAACTTCTCTTAATTTATTCAGTTGCAATATTTCATCCTCCTTCTTTTTCTTCCTAATCTCTCTTTCAGGTGGCAATCAGTATTGGTCAGAGTAATCTCGGATAACACATAATTACGGACACTTACGTGTGAGGAGGTTGAGAGAGAGAGAGAGAGTGTGTGTGCGTGCGCGCGTGCATGCGTGTTTGTGTGTGTGTGAGTGTATGTATGTGCGTGTGTGTTGCATCTTTTTTTCTGTATGTGTGTATTTCTTTGTGTGCATCAGTATACGTTGGTTTTACAAACGGAAAAGAGAGATAACTCGACATACGAACCATATTCAATGTATTTATATTCGCTGAGATTTTTACACACTCATATCTTTCTCTCTCTATCACCCTCACCTCCCCATTCCTACTATCAATTTATCTTGACTGACCACTAACCAGTACACTTTCCCTTTCTTCATCTCCTTATCATTTCTCTCCCCGCTTTTCTTCCTTTTTTCTTTTTACTTTTTTCTTTTCTTTATTCCTCTCTTCCTGTTTTCTATTTAACCTTACAAATACATTCCCTACCTTTAGGTCACTTTAAAGAAAACCCCCCATTCAACAACACTGTGTAGAAACTCTATACTTGGAATGACTATTGGAACTTACTCACAAGATATTGGTATCTTTTATGTATATCATTCTGCCTAAAAAATGGATCTACGGATGCAATATCCCTGCATATCTCATATTTATTTTCATTCCTCTACTTCACTCTCCATTTCTTATCTAAAATAACTATTGCTTAACCATTTTCTCACACCGTCTCCAATGAAGGGACATATAAAAATATCCCGGAAACAACTGTAAGACCTTCTATTTATAAATGTTCTAAAATCTTTCACAGCCTTGGATTTTTATCTCATTCTGAAAAAGGATGATAGAGTAAAGAGTAAAGGAGTGTTAGATAGAAGGAATGGGGGGTGATGGGTGATAGAGAGAGAGGTATAATAGTGTAAAGAGTAAGGGAGTGTTAGGTACATAGTGATAGAGTCTAAGTGAGGGGCAGAGAAATGGGGTAGGCGTAGTAAAATGGTGGAAGGAAGAATTTGGTAGTATAGGTTAGGTTGGTTGGACAGGCCAGTGCTTGGCAGTAGAAGAAAATATATATGTGAAGATGCATACACCTGCCCATATTAAACATGTATATATACACTTATACATATCAGCACCCACGCACATAACACGCACTCACTTGCATATGCGCACACGCACACCCATACATACGTGTATCTCTATGTATTATCGCCCCTGCACAAGCAGGTATATATACCTTGCATACAACCAAACACGCGCGCGCGCGCATATATGTATGCACGCATATACATACGAATATAATTAAATGGTTGTGATAATCTAGTATGAAAGAGGAATTAGATATGGATTAGGAGTTAAAATGTATATTTTTAAGGTTATTGGGATTACCTAAGGGGTATTGTTGAAATGTACTGTATGGTCATTTAGGCATTTGGATTTGTGGTAAATCCTATGTATATGGCTGTAGAGTTGTGTAATAGATTAAGGACAGTGCATTTATAAATTACATTATATCGTCTGCAATAGGTTTGTAACGGGCAGATGGTTCCAGGACGGCAATTACAATTAGGTAAGTTTTGGGGACTGTGCTCATGAATAGAGGAGGTAATATTGTCAGAGGAGAGGTTAGAGAAGCAGGTAGACGATTCTAGATCATTAGTATTATTAACGTTATCATTACCATCATTGTTGTTATTACCATTGTGGTTATTAGATGTCGTATTTGTAAGAGTGATAGATATTGTGGTGGTGTTTCGGGTAGTGTCAGTAGGATGGGTTAGGTTGTGGTGATGGTGGACTAATGTAAGGGTGCTGTGTGTGTGTTGAGTTTTCGTATGGCTAGAGTTGTAATTATGCGAGTTTTGGTAGTAAAGAGAAAGCTTTTGCTTATTAGAGGCTGCTACAATAGATTCGAAGTTGGGTGGGGCAGAATAAGATAGTTCAGGGTGGATCTATTAAAGAGAGAATGATATTTATGTTGACGAGGGAAGTTAGTGTCTAGTATTTTAAAGGAGGATTTAGCTTAAGTTAAGTGAGAATGGGGGTAGACAGACAGATGCACACACACACACACACACACACACACACACACACACACACACACACACACACACACACACACACACACACACACACACACACACACACACATACACATATACATATTGAAATGTAGATAGATAGTATATGTATATGTCAACCGATATACATATATACATAATTACATCTACAAATGTGTGTGTGTTTCTCCCTCAGTATATTATTATTATTGTAGTTATTATTATTATTATTATTATTATTATTATTATTATTATTATTATTATTATTATTATTATTATTATTATTATTATTATTAATAGAAGCATACCTCAGTTGCTTTCCTTTATGAAATGCTATCTGCTGAAAAATTACTCTAGCAATGAAATTACCATTATATTAATGTCAAATATATGAAATACTCCGTCTTATGAAGTACAAAGACTTTCTCCACAGATGTTTATTTATTATATCCTATAACTACCTGTGAGTCTGTGTGCGTCAGTGTATGTTCGTATACGTAGCCATACGTGTGTGATTGCATAGGAGATTAATTGGACACGAGGCTTATACATGCTTTTACATATGTATATATTTTACATGCATAAAACATAACGGAATACATATAGGCATTGATGTGTGTGTGTGTGTGTTTATGTGTCTATGAAAGATATATATGCACACACACATATATATGTACATATGTATGCATACATATATATATGTATGTATATGTATATAATTATATATATATATATTTGTGGTATGTGTATGTGTGTATGTATGTATGTATGTAAGTATGTATGTATGTGTGC
>NC_068996.1:4115492-4118467 GCF_001194135.2 Octopus bimaculoides | reverse complement strand
ACACACATATATATACATATATATATACATATACATACATACATACATATATATATACACCTATGTATGTATATTTGAATATGTGTGCGTGTTGTATGTATGCGTACGTATTTGTGTATCTGTCTGTGTAGCATGTGATGGAATTTTTCGCCGATTGGTGATGGGTTTAACCTGCAGCCTATAAATAATCTCACAAAAGAATTCATTGGGAATGTTATCTTGCTTTTACGATACACACGTAGATAACCTAACGATTTGATGTTTCACAGTGATCAACCACCAGGCTAAAGAACAATGATGACAATTGAACGTTCTACGTTTTATGAGCAGCGAATATTCTACCGGATTCTGCTACTCTTCTCTATCACCACAAATATCATTAAGAACATCCTAGGTCGATTGATAATAGCGTGAAATGAAAATACCATGAAAAACCTGTGTAAAACAATATATATATATGTATGTATATATGTATATATGTATGTATGCATACAAAGAGAGAGAGTCAGACAGCCAGACAGACAGACTGAAAGAGATTGATAATAAATAAATAAATATATTTTCCGATCGGATATTGCTTGGATATTCGCAATATGTGTAAATTGAATAATAAATTTACTTGTGACTAAGCAAGACTTCAATTATCGATCGCTGTTCTCGTTCGGAGATGGCGGCTGGTTGTGTGACATAGAATTTCGCCATTCAACTATTATGCGTACATACACACCTATGTCCTCTATGCATACACACACACATACACGCCCGTATATATGTGTGTGTATGTATGTGAGTATGTGTGTGCCTGTGTGTGCGTGTGCGCGCACGTATATAAGTTTGATAGAACAGGTATGACAAATATGAATCAAGATATGAGTTGATATTTATTTTTTTAAATTATTTTTTGGTAAAATGATTAGCACAAAATGCTTTGCGGTCTTTCCCTCATCTTTACGTTCTTTGTGTCTTTGTCTTCCAATCCACTACTTTACAACCAGTGTTGGTGTGTTTACGTCCCCGTAATCTAGCGGTTCAGCAAAAGAGACTGAAATAATAAGTATCAAGCTTTAAAAAAAAGTACTGAGACTGATTCATTTGACTAAAAATGCTTAAAGGCAGTGCTGCAGCATGCCCTTTGCCTTTGAACCTTTCGAGATCTGTAAGTTAAGTAAAAATTGAGCACTTTGGTCAATGGAATCCTGTAGTTGAAACGATTATTCTTATTCGTCAAAAAGGTGGCTAGCTAACAAAATCATTAGAGCTTCGAACAAAATGCTTTACGGCTGGTCGTCCGGCTTTACTTTTTGGGCTAGGTCGACTTTATCGTTCATGCCTTCGGGATCGATAAATTAAGTACCATTGAAGCAAGAGGATCGATGTAATCGACTGGCCTACCAAACTTGTTAAGTCTGATGAATGTCACGCATGAAACTTAGCCGTTATGTTAATTTACAGAAATACATATATAGATGTATATATGTAAATATATATGTGCATATATATGAGTATGTGTGTGAACATTTGTGTACACAAAGATATACATGTATAATATATATATATATATATATACACACACACACACACACACACACACACACACACACACATATATATATATATATATATATATATATATATATATATATACAAGTATGTATATATGTATGTATGTATGTATGTATGTGTGTATTTTCGCCTATACATATCGTTTTTTGTATGACTTTTTTTTCAACTTTTTTCATGTGAAATACTATGATTTGAAACAAATAAAATCACATGCAATCCTCGTATTTCGCTTCTGTTGTCATTATTATAATTAGCAATGTTCTAGTTAAACAATTAATCAATTAACTTATTAACTAATCGTTTACTTGATCAAACAATCGGTTGCTTAAATTCGGAAGACTTTAATAAAAATAATCGAAGAAAAGAATAAAATTGAATTAAAAGTAAAAGAATAAAAAGAATAAAATAAATTATGCGAAATATAAACAGTGCATACGTTTTGACAGAATGACTCTACCAAGTTACAACAGACACACGTTTCACAAACATAAATATAGTGAACAAATGGTGATCTGACTGACACTATGCAATGTTGCTATTCATTAATGCTAATAAATGAATAATAAAAAATGTAATTGCTAAATTAAAGTTAGCCCTGAAATAGTTGCTAAGCTAAATTTAGCCAGGAATTCTGTGTTATTCTCATAATAACTGAGCCGTGTCAAGAATGACAATTGTTGTTGCTGCTGTTGTTGTTGTGGTGTTATCGTTGATGATGATGTTCTTTAACCTTAGACATGCACTAATCAGACAAAGGTATAATCAAAAGGCATTCCTTTCGCGACCATTCAGACGTTCCATTTATTTCTTTTTGCCTCCGGATACGTTACAGCTTGTACCATATCATCCCCTCAGCCATATTCTAATACGGTGTGATGTGCTATGAAAGAGATTTGGTTACTTTTTCATACATATTCTGTTATAAATGTAGCTTCTCTCTCTTTGGCTTGTCAGTTAAGATACTTACGAGAGTTGACAGGCTAATGACGGTTTCTGTTAGGCATCGGAAATATAGCAGAAAGAGTTGTATGTACAATATCTTCCATTTCGTCTTGTAACCTTCACCATCTCGTTCTCTTTTACCTTTGTTTTTGTTTTTTTATTTATTTATCTATTTATTTTTATAGTCATTTTTTTTCCTTTTTTTGTAGCGCCGAATTTGCGGATATTGTTTTTATTGTTTAAAGACAATAGAAGTTCTTTTGAAAGAGCAGCTGAATAAGGTCCACTTCATTGATGTGTATGTGTGGTTGTACTGTGCGGAGAAGTACAGAATTAGGTTTATTGCGAAAGAAATGGAAACAGCTGGAGAACTGTAACACGTACATACAAATACGCACAGACACTTTCATATACGTACATATATGTGTGTGTGTGTGTATATATATATATATATATATATATATATATAT
>NC_068996.1:4112572-4115153 GCF_001194135.2 Octopus bimaculoides | reverse complement strand
ATATACATACATATATATATATATATTTATATATACACATACACACACATAGTGACCAAGTACAGAATAATGTTTTGATGAAAAGAAATGGAAGGAAAAAGTTGAGATCTGAGCAATGACACACTTAAACTCACACACAAATGCAGTCACCTGCATAGATGAATTTGTGCCTATAAGTGTGTGTGGAGACGCGTGGCTTAGTAGCTGGGGTGTTGGATTCATGAACGTCTGATCGTGTTTTCAGTTCCTGGACCGGGCGATGCTTTATGTTCTTCAACAAAGCGCACCATTTTACGTTATTCCAGTTCACTCAGCGGGGCAGGAAAGAGTAATCCTGCGACGGACTTGTGGGGATTATACACGCCATAGTAACCAGGAAAACAGCCCTATGAGTTTGTATGATGAATCGAGAAAGAGCTTTATTTTTTTATTCTTTTATTACTCTGTATTACATTGTGATGACTGGCCAAAATATACATATACACGCACGCGCGTTTAGAATACTTACAATTCTCAAAAAAGGTTTCGTCCAGAATAGGCCGAAACCAATCCTAACTAACTTAACAGCATTTCTGGGAAACATCTCATGATGTTTCGTATTACCGCCATTCTTTGGGCGCCATAGCCCTTTCGAGTAAAGAGTTATTGATTGCAGACATATATACGATTATGAGTTTATGTGCGAAAATGATAATGAAATCCTTTTTCTTCTCTTATGGGTCTTGGCATTATGTTAAAAAGAGCAAGGTCAGTTGAGATGAAATAGTTCTATCTTAGTGTCGTGATGTGACCCGAGCACAATCTTTGTAAAGGGCGGATGACACGGGGACCAAACCTTGGATGAATTGTGAAGTTGATCCCAACACCATTTGAGTAATGCTGTTAGAATATTTTCCACATCATAAAAATGATACAGCGCTCGTGCAGGAGCTGTAATAGGCAATCCCTGTCACTGCGGAAACGATACTGGTTCAAAATAAGTAGGTTGTTACTCTCCAGGAAGTGAATTACTTGAGATCTCAACACTCTCTCAAATAATTTGATATGTGAGATAGGTGAGACCTGTCAGTAACTCACTACAAGCGATTTGTTGCTCTTTTTGTAAACTGGTCCAATATATTGGATATATAGCCAGCCTGTGTTGCTTTCCTCTAAAAAATAGCTTAAAGAAATGCTAGTTGAAGATGGCACTCCTTCAGAACTCTAAGAGGGAACCCGCCAAGGCTTGCAACTGAGTTGTTTGTAATTATATATATGGCTGCTATGATACCCCACACGTGAAATGATATATCGGATAGGGTGTGCTAGGGATTTTTTCACCAGTACTGTCAGGATTAATCAAATTGGGATTGCTGAAAGTGCAGCAGAATTTCCACTATATCTTCTGAGCCATTAGATTGTTCGTCTTCTTTATCTATTAGAGGTGAAACAGAAAACAGTTACCTTATGATTTTTTTGAAGAATGAGAACACTTTTGGAGTTGACTTTTATTTTCTCAATAACCTTCTTTTCTTGTGCCGTTCTTTGACAGTCAATGATAGACTTTATCAAGTTATGAAGATAAGGTTTTTTTGTTTTCAGTACAGCTATAACTTTGAACAATGGGTGTTGCAGCTAGCTATATCGTAAATTTTTCGATTAATCTTCTTTATTTTTCTTATAAGTACTCCTCTGATACCTGGAGCCCTTGTTTAGTTTTGCTCATGGACTGCCGGCGAGTGAGGGTGTGAATATATATATATCAGTGATAATGTCCATAAACAGTTGCCTGGATGCGTTGATCCTGCTTGGTGTTGAAGAATTTGTGAAAGACCAGTCAACGAGTGAGGGATCCAATTAGCATTATGTAGATCGATGAGGTCAAAAGGACGTGCTAGAGCGAGACCTTTCTGCTTTATCTCAAAGAGAACAATAAGATGGCTGGAAAAGCGGGGTTTGCCGCTGTAACGTTGTGGATTGTGTGTGCGTATTTGTATGTATATGTATGTATATGTATGTATATGTATGTATATGTATGTATATAAAACCTCGTCCATCATTAGAAACAGAGTATGGTCTTGTAGCATACATCATGCTTTCGATCATTGCTAAACATTTTTGACAACAATCGTAAGATTTTTGCGTGAACAATTGCCGTCATAAGAAGCGATTGGTATTCCATGTTGAAATTTCCAGCTTCTCTGACAGTTGTTGAGATGCTGGAGACACTGGAAATCTGACAAACGTAACAAAAACTTAAACCAGCCGCCACCATCATCATAACCGCTTCTTTCACTCTCTTTGTCTATCACTACTATCTTTGTATTTATAACTCTCCATCACATTCGTCTAAAAGGAAAAAGAAGAAAAGCTTTCCGATCGGTTTCATCTCTCTTCATATATGTATATCTATCTTTCTATCTAACTATCTATCTGTCTGTCTGTCTGTCTGTCTGTCTGTCTGTCTATATTTTTTCTCTTTCCTCCCCCCAAAAGAAAATCACTACTTTATACTTTGTCCCCTCTGTGTTCAGCCCTGTGTGGTCAATAAGGGAACATATCTCTTCTCTCTCTCTCTCTCTCTCTCTCTCTCTCTCTCTCT
>NC_068996.1:4108702-4110757 GCF_001194135.2 Octopus bimaculoides | reverse complement strand
CTCATATAGATATATATATAATGGTTTAATTGACAAAAGTTATACAGCGTCTCAGGTGCCTTGTCTTCCGTGAACGAAATTTACAGAGCTTCATATCTCCCGGCTCGAGGCAGTTTGTAACTTCTGACGATTAAAAACACATATAAATATACATTATATGCGTGTGTGTGTATGCGTGTACGATGTATATATTTATACGTGCACACGCACACACACACAAACACACAACACACACACACACACACACACACACACACACACACACACACACACACATGTTCCTGTGTATGTGTGAGTGCTTATTTCTAAGTGCAAGGACAAAAACTGAAGTCGTGGATTCTTACACTTCCGCAACGTTCTTTTCTGCAATGTCACGTCCCTATGTGACGTAAAACATAGAAAGTGCCGTAGGCCTCAGTATGAACTGGGATGAAGTTACATGTGGCATATTTTTACGACACAACTGATCTGAACTAATCTCTCTGCAGAATCATATTGATTGTTTGGAATTAACTCATACAACTGTGGAAGACATGTATGCTACCTGAAAAGAAAGCGGACCACTACGATAGTCTATAATTATTCAAATATTGATTTAAAATTTTGATACAAGGAAAGCAATTTCGCGGCAGGTGTTAAGTCGATTACATCGACCCCAGTGCTCGACTTGTACTTAGTTTATCGACCCTCAAGCCGATGAAAGGCAAAGTTGATCTCGGCTGAACATGAAAACGGAAGAAATGCCGCTAAGCATTTTTTCCGGCGTGCTAACTATTCTGTCAGCTCACCGGCCTATAATTAATTAAATAGTATTCGCAATTATATATTCCACATGTTGGGAATAAAGTGGTGGTCACAAAGACAATAAGAGCCAGATTAAATGCCATTAATTAAATCAAAACAATTTACCATTTACTAATAAATTTATAACAAACAACATGGCGTACATCTTTTATGATATTTCCTATTCTCCAATGACGTGCAGACAAACAGCGCGCTAAAGGGACTCTTGTCGCAGTATTCGAATTTTTCGACATTCTTCCAACTTTTTTAATTGATACCTAACTACTAAATTTTATAAAAACGCCTCTGAACAACAATATTTTTTTCTACTCTAAGCACAAGGCCCGAAATTTTGGGGGAAGGGGCCAGTCGATTAGATCGACCTCAGTACGCAACTGGTACTTAATTTGTCGACCCCGAAAGGATGAAAGGCAAAGTCGACCCCGGCGGAATTTGAACTCAGATGGTAAAGACAGACGAAATAGCATTTCGCCCGGTGTGCTAACGTTTCTGTCAGCAGCTCCGCCTTTCTTTTCTACTCTAGGCACAAGGCCCGAAATTTTGGGAGAGGGGGCTAGTTGATTAGATCGACTCCAGCACGCAACTGGTACTTAATTTATCGACCCCAAAAGGATAAAAGGTAAGCCGACCTCGATGGAATTTGAACCTTAGAACGAAAGAACAGACGAAATACCGATAAGCGTTTTGCCCGGCGTGCTAACGTTTCTGCCAGCTCGCCCGCCTTTCTGAACAACGATGTTGTCGCTTGGGTTAATCTTTTGTCTTTTACTTGTTTCTTCATTAAACTGAGGCCATGCTGGGGCACCGCATGAAAAATTTTTGTCGGACGAATCGACTCCAGGACTTGTATTTTTAAGTATGGAACTTATTTCATTTGGGTCTCTTTTGTCGAACTGCTAGGTTACGAGGACGTAAACACACCAGCACCGGTTGTCAAGTGGTAACAAGGGACGGATGCAGACACACTCAGGCACATACACGACACACATATACACATATACGACGGGTTTCTTTCAGTTTCCATCAACCAAATCCACCAACAAGTCTTTGGTCGGCCCGAGGCTATAGTAGAAGACACTTGTCCAAGGTACACCATAGCCGTATGAAACTTGGAACTATGTGGCTGAAAAGCAAGCTTCTTAATACAAAACCACGATTGCTTAAATATCACGATTACCTTTGTCAGAGAGCATACAAAAGTTACATGGCACTGCAAATTACAAACCATTTAATTGACAATATATTCCATGA
>NC_068996.1:4102458-4106102 GCF_001194135.2 Octopus bimaculoides | reverse complement strand
CACACACACACACACACACACACACACACACGCACACAAACACATACATATACAGTGTGCGTAAGATATTTGAGGACAGATTTGTGTTTCTAAAAAGAAAACAGATATATAATAACAGATAATAACTTTATTTATCCAAAAATGCTATGAGGATAAAAATAAACCTTCTTTTCTATAATGTTATTCAATAAAGCCACCTTCAGCTTCATCAGCTGCTTCTATGTGAGATTTAAATCCTCTACATGCTCAAATCAAGCGGTCCTGGTTCATTTTGGACGTTATTCTGACAATGACAGCTTGTTATGACCGTGTTCATTGACCTCTCTCTCAACAGCGCTCCAAATGTTCGATTGAGATCTGGGGAATTAGCAGGCCTAATTTTAGGGGTTATGTGATCATAAACATTTTCAGCCATCCATTCCTGTATTACTAGAGCCATGTGTTATAGTGCAGAGTCTTATTGAAACACATATGGCCTTCCATTGCATACACTGTCTATCCAGGGCTTTACAATTATTTCCAGGATCTCAATGTAGGTGGCAGAGATAACTCTAAGGCCTTGTGGAAAGAAGTAAAGAGACATCACATGTCCTTCATTGCTGACAACTCCTAAAACTATGACAGTTGCAGGGAAGTTTTCTATGCATAACACTCGGAACTTCAGAAGGGTCTGCATATAACCATCTGTCATTTCTTCTGTTAACTTTTTGATCTTGGTCGAAGTTTTTCTCATTTGAGAAAAGCCAAATCAAATCTTCTGCTGGAGTTTTCAGTTTGTTTAAGAACCTTTTAGATCTGATGTAGTGATTTTCTTTTGCTTTTTCTGACTAATTGACCTTTCCTATCATATAAGACTTATACCTGTTGTCTTCGTCGACATCATTTCTGACTGTTTCTTCTGACACATGGAGATCTTTTGCAATCATGGATTTTCTGGGATTGTAATCAATGGTCTGTTGAACTTGTTTGATAAATTCAAATGTTCTGGTGATATGAGAGCATTTAGAATACTTTTTACGCTTTGATACTGGGGACACATTTCCATCTTCAATCTCGAGCTCTTTACAAACTTTGTAGATGAAAGATCCGGCATCTTTTAAAAATCGAGATCTTTCTAAATCGCTATGCTCAGCCTTTATAACCACAATGAAAGCATGTCTCTTCATTTCTTGAGTAAACTGAATAAAAATCATACCCCAAAATTATACCCCAAAACCATACCCCAAAATTATACCCCGCCAACAATGCACACGCCGCCATGCGTGCACGTGTATGTGTTTAAATGTGTGTCAGCGTGTTTATGAAAATGACGACGCAATAGCACGGTAGATGTAAATAATAATATCTTATTACAGTTGAGTCAGTATTTTGGTGCTGTGAGTTTCATCTGAAGTTATTCAGAATTTTCGGACAAGTTGTGTCACGAGTTTTGCTACAATTTCTACGGCAAGTCGTATCACGCTTTGTCTGAAGAGCCTGTGCGACTAAAGGTGAAACTCGGAGTAGCAAAAGGCTGGTTCGACACAACATTTTATGTGTATCTGTGGGTTTATGTAAATATATGCGCGTATATATATATCCGTCTATGGAAACATTTATCTATTTGTGTGCATATATATATATATATATATATATATATATATATGAGAATGATAGATAGGTAGATAGATAGATAGACAGACAGAAAGATAGAGGGAGAGAGAAAGGAAAAGAAAGAGAGAGATCTGTGTGACTGTGTATATTTATGTTTTTGTGTGAAGACGGAAAAGTAATTTTATTGACACGAACTCTATGTAACCCACAAACACACTCGCACACACGTATAGAGACACACATATACGCACGTACATAAATATCTTAAAACCCTCTCATTGCACACAAACTTCATCATTGATATATCACACACGCACACAAACACTTACACACAAACACACTACATATGTTTGTGTGTGTGTGCATGTGCATCTATGCTTGTGTGAATATAGACGCATCACACACACACACACACACACACACACACACACACACACACACACACACACACACACACACACACACACACACATAATATATATATACATACATATACACCGTCTCACGCACAAATACTCACTCATTCAAGGCGATACGTATATTTTCACATTAACAAGCTGTTAACAGGACATATATTTCCACGGTAAGTAAATATTCTATATTGTAGGCAAAAGACTTCGGTGAAATCTAAACGCAATCAATTTTTCACGCTGGACAAAACTGAATTACAAAAGTCTTACAAGCATTTTCCACGCCAGGTGGCGCTTAGTTATTAAAACGTCACTTCCTGTTAGTTTAGAGTGACTTCAAGTCAGCCTTTGGCAGCAAACTCTTGTTGGTTGAACTGTTGGACTTAATTTGCTGCTGAAGGATAGATAGTATGTGTCAGAAATACATCAGTTGCCCGATTGCTAAGCTTATATATACATACATCCATACATATATGGATATAAATATATATACGCAGATACATGCAAAGATATTACACACAAACACGCACGTATATATATATGCAACACAAATACATGCATGCACATGAATGTATGTAAGTATGTATATATGTATATATATATATATATATATATATATATATATATATATATATATATATATATATATATACAAGCATGTGTGTGTATGACTGTATATGACATACTTGATATAAAATATGGAATAATACTTTTGAGTATATGATTATATATAAATATACACGTGTACGCACACACTCGCACGCACAAGTACCTACAGAAGGAATACACGCACACACACATACACACACACACACACACATACACACACATATACGCCCATATATATATATATATATAAAAAGCAAGGTAGAGACAGGGCGAGAGGAGGATGATAGGAAGAATGAGAGACCACAATATATGTGTGTATGCATAAAGTAGATAGATAGATAGATAGATAGATAGATAGATAAATAGATAGATAGATAGATAGATAGACAGCTATATAGACAGACAGACAGACAGATAGACAACAGACAGACAACAGACAGACAACAGACAGACAGACAACAGACAGACAGACAACAGACAGACAGACAACAGACAGACAGACAACAGACAGACAACAGACAGACAGACAGACAACAGACAGACAGACGACAGACAGACAACAGACAGACAACAGACAGACAGACAACAGACAGACAGACAACAGACAGACAACAGACAGACAACAGATAGTCATAACAAGATTGATTGATTGATTGATATGTACGTCGATATGTATACACGTATGTATGTATGTTTTTTTTATGAATGCAAACATGTATGCGCGAGTGTGTGTAGTCTAGAAATAATTGTCGTGTAAAGATGATGAAGAATCTGTGTGATTTCAGGAATACTATTCTACAATAGTTTCTTTCGCATCTTTAGAATCTCAGAAATAGTACCGCGTCCACATCTACGCATAGACAAACACAAACACGTACACACGCACGCACATACACTCATAAACACTCAACCACTGACAGATATATATATATATATACATTCACAAAGATACATACACAACACAGAAATACATATATGTCCATGTATATATGAATATATGAATATATATATATATATATATGAATATATATA
>NC_068996.1:4100711-4102150 GCF_001194135.2 Octopus bimaculoides | reverse complement strand
CTCTCTGAGAATTACTGGAAGTGTAAATGCAACTGAGGAATACACAGGCAACTCTGTCGCTCCGCAGTTTAATTCCGAGAATATATTATGCAACAGAGAGGACAAAATGGAGACTTAGAGATGAAAAACCATATGGTTTTTCATCTCTAAGTCTCCATTTTGTCCTCTCTGTTGCATAATATATTCTCGGAATTAAACTGCGGAGCGACAGAGTTGCCTGTGTATTCCTCAGTTGCATTTACACTTCCAGTAATTCTCAGAGAGAATCGGGATGCCAGATGGAGTAACAAGTTTGTAACGTTTTGTTGTCTATCTAATGATTATTAGACTGTATTTCCGATGTCGATGGCTCCATCCTAGATGCTACGCAGTGGCTTTGTCTCTAAACAATGGATGCCTCTGTGCGTGTGTGTATGTGTAGTACGTATGCATTTCTACAGTTTTCAACTGATTTTCACCAAATTTAACACAACCATTCCTTATATACCAAGGATAGTCATAGACCATAGCATTTTGTCCAGAGCTGCCGCATAATGCGAGAAACCGACCGGATTTTTTCACATGGGTTTCCTGTAAAAACTGCAGTTTTCAACCGATTCTCTCCCTTTTCTTTTTCTGTTTATTTATCTCTACTCTTCCTCACTTATACCCTCTGCAATACTTCATCTCTTTAAGTCTGTCTGTTCTCTCTCTCTCTCTCACTCTCTCGTGCGCAAATATCCCTGTCTTAACGTTATTTGTACGTTCTCCCTACAGCATTACTTTAATTTTTTTGCTCTATTTACATTTCTCACTCTATCGGAAACCGTTGTGATACAGTCGATAAGCCTCCATTATTAACCAATGAGAATTCAACCACGCTACTGAGCGTTCATGCCTTAGAAAAAGATATCCAAAGTGGCTCAAGTTTTTTTTACTCAACCTATTTTCTTCTACAGCTTTATACACTGAAATGGGGTTTGTAATTTCTGACTACAAATTGACTTCCTTGTGAGATATAATATTGATTCACTTTATGTGGGAGTGTGTGTTTGCGTGTTCGATACCTACGAGATAGTAAAGAACATTTGATACTACGATGATGACGGTGTCACATATATGAGTGTGTATGTGTCTCTGAGTGTATGTGTGAGAGTGTATGAGTGTGTATGTCTCTCTGACTGTGTGTACGCTGCCGCGTTAGGTATGTTATTAAATATACATATCTACACATACATATACACATGTGACGACTGACATGCGTGAATGTATGCCTGTATGTGTCTCTCTTACTCTATGTGAATGTATGTGAGAGTTTATTTATGCGTATCGTCATATTTGGTATATGAATGGGTACGTATGTGTGTGTGTGTGTGTTTGCCTGTTATTACATTATTAAACACACACACGAATCTACACATACATGTATATATATATATATATGTATATATATATATATA
>NC_068996.1:4096035-4097549 GCF_001194135.2 Octopus bimaculoides | reverse complement strand
TATATATATATATATATATATATATATATATATATATATATATATATATGTATATATATATATATAT
This sequence comes from Octopus bimaculoides, assembly GCF_001194135.2. NCBI lineage: Eukaryota > Metazoa > Mollusca > Cephalopoda > Octopoda > Octopodidae > Octopus > Octopus bimaculoides. The sequence goes on along the minus strand of NC_068996.1, from coordinate 4,097,482 downwards.
GTAAATATGCTTATGTATGTATATGTATGTATGTGTGTGTATAGGTATGTATGTATAAGTATATACGGCTAGTGTCTTTATCGCAGAGAGGAAGTTATTTCTTCTACAGATTTACATCCACTCGGTCTTCTGATTATATAGTACGATGCGGTATATACAAATTTCTCTGCAGTTTGGTCCTTTGTGTTCTCAAATATAATGTATCACTGTGTTGAATATGGTGTCTATTACCCAGAAGTACATGCGTATTATAATTACTAAAATAATAATAACGAAAATATCGAAAAAGAAAATCTACCTAAAATAAAAAGTTTCTTGAGGATTAAAAGTACTAAAGTACTTAAACTTGTCAATTATCGCAGAGTAATAACTATACGCATACGAAAATTCTATATTACGTAAATAATGCTACGAAAATTAATACTGAAAAGTCACGTGATAAACATGGCGTCAATTACCAGGGTTAAATACGTATTATAATTAATAAAATAATAACGAAAATATCGAAAAAGAAGATCTACCTAAAATAAAAAGTTTATTGAAGATTAATAATACTAAAAATATTAAAATACTTAAAACTCACAGATTTACGCAGAATAATAACTATACCAAATACGAAAGTTATATATTACTTAAATAATGTTATGAAACATTGTAAAAGACTGCTCATATTATCGATGAATACTTAAAGTAAAGGTAGTTATATGCTCCAATTTAGTATAATATTGTAATGATTAAAGTGTATTCTAAAGCTACTTTGATGTGTTTTATGCTACTGATCATAACTATAAGTTGGTACCTAATACTAGGTTTAAATAAATAAATTAGTTATCTAAACTTATTATATAAGTAATTTAATTTTGTCTGCATTTAATATTACGTTCATCGTGGGAGTTAATTTTTTTTATTAGCTAATAATATCTCTTTAAATTCATTAGTACATAATAAGCAGAATTTATTCCCTATCCTACATGATTTAGCCTTGCAATCTATTTCCCATTTTAACTAGTATTCTATTCTTTTTGATTTAAGTTCCCAAATGTATTTACTCAGGCCCGTAGAGTTCATTAAATTTTTGTTCTTAAAAGAATTCATATGTTGGCCCTAACCGACCCCTCCCCTCCTTCAAACGAGCCCACAACCTACGAGACCTCTTGGTCCACAGCTTCTTCCCTAACCCAACCTCCCAGCCCGGCTCGTTCCCCTGCTCTCGACCATGCTGCCGCATTTGCCCTTACCTCTACAACACCACCCTCCTCACCAGCACCCATCATCGACCCTGTCATATCACCGACCTCTTCACCTGCACTTCTAGCAATGTCATCTACTGCATCTTTTGCTCTCTCTGCCCCTCTCTATACATCGGGCAAACGGGACGCCGCTTGGTTGACCGGTACTCGAAACACTTCCGAGACATCCGACTCGGCAATGACACCCCAGTCTCGCG
>NC_068996.1:4087928-4096025 GCF_001194135.2 Octopus bimaculoides | reverse complement strand
GGGGGCGTCCGAACTCCCGTCTTCGCTGTGAACAGGAATTAATCTTCTCTCTTCGCTCCTTTGCATCACATGAGCTCAACTCTCCTCCCCTCTTCATCTAACCCTCTTCCCCTCTTCTCTCTTCCTCTCACACCTACTTCCTCCCACTTACCTCTCCTCTCTTGCTCCGACTCCTTCTTCTCTTCACTTCTACTCTCCTTCTCTCTACTCTTCACTCCTACCCACCTCCTCCCTTCCCCTCCCTTCATCCAACCCCACCTTCTCTATCCATCCCATCCCATCCCACCCACCCCATCCCTTACATCCATTCCCACATACCCCATCCCATTCCCACAACTTTATTATCTCCCCTTCCTCCTAGCTCTCATGTGTGACCCCTCCGTCCGGAATTCGCCATGATAGATCACTAGCCACTACACATTCTTTATTCTCTCTCTGTGTTTCTTTCTGTGTTCCTTTCTGTGGAAGAGCGTTTTCACTTCCCGAGCGTCAAACTAATACATCGTTTGCTGTCTACACCACCTGCGTCTTTTGTTTCTTTTTGTGTGAATTCGTATATGTTTCATCCCTATATGATTCATACCTAGTGAAACCTCGAAAGTAGTAAATTGTCCAAACGAGGCGCAGACCGCAAGCTACACTTCAGGTCAAGCGTTATCTTGACATTTCGATCGAATCCTCAATGAGTTAACGCTGGCTCTCTTAACGACAATATAAACTTTATATAAACAAGGTAACATTTCCTGAAGAGTAGCTTGCGGTCTAACCCTCATTTGGATAATTTCCTACTTCCGAGGTCCCGCTAGCTATAAATTATATTTAGTCTGGATTTTATCTTCTCCATTCCTCAATTTTTTAATGTTTATTCGCATATCAAACAACGCCTGTAGCTAACCGTGAACCATGAAATTAACTGTTTTCATCTTACTTTGATACGGGTAACATTTACAACCTTCTGTAGCAATGAACCACTGCTGTTCCTAAAAGTTGTTTTCTTATCTGTTCCACGGATTACTTGAAGCTCACCAAGTTCCTACGACTTGATCGTTGGATCCTACACACACACACACACACACACACACACAAGCACACACACACACACAAGCACACACACACACACACACACACACACACATATATATATATATAGGTTTGTGTCATACATACATACATATGTGCATATATACATACAGAGAGGTAGATAAATAGATTGATAGAGAGGGAGAGAGAGGTAGGGAGAGAGAGACAAATAGATAGATGGACAAACAGACAGATAGATAGACAGACAGACATATAGACAGGCAGATAGATAAATAGACAGACAGATAGATAGATAGATAGAGAGTGCGAGAGACAAAGTGAGAAAGATATATACATACATACACACACACACACACACACATATATATATAAGTAGAGAGAAAGACAGACAGACAGACAGACAGACAGACAGACAGACAAACAGACAAACAGGCAGACAGACAGACAGACAGATAGATAGATAGATAGATAAATATATATATATATATATATATATATAGATAGATAGATAGATAGATAGATAGATAAGAGTTATACATATATATCGACCAATAATGTATCGGAAATTAATGCTTCGTGTATATTTATGTGTTTTTTTTATGCCTCTGTGTTTGTCTATTCACCTTTGCGTTTGTACGGGGATGAATCTGTCTGATCGTCTCTTTTGTCAGCGCGTTGGTACCTACAATTCCGTCTCACCGTCTCTTTGTTAGAAATCACCAATTGTCTGACTACAACACATTTTCTCCAATATCTCAGTTAGGTGGCCAGACATCCCTTCTCACCAACCCCACACCCTTATGGCCACGTCATTTGAATTTTTGAAGAAACCTCCTCCCTTTCATACTTCCTTATTATTGAGTGTTCACCGCTGACATAGATAGTCGTGCGATAATGTTCGGTTGACTTGATATGTATTCCCTTATTGCTTTATATCTATAATCTATTTATGGATTTTTCTATAATTCGTAAACGATTAAATCTTTTCTTTGAATTTTTTTTTTCATTTATTTATTTCCCTTTCGTTTTCTTTTTCTTCTATTTTTTTTTTTTTTCACGCTTACGAAATTTTCACTCTTTTATTCACACTCTCGAACCAATACTAAAACTGCGAAATTTCCAGACTGATTCTATAATTACAAAAGGAATAAAATAAATAAATAAATAAATAATGATAATAATAATAATAATAATAATAATAATAATAATAATAATAATAATAATAATAATAGTAATAATAATAATAAATAAATAAAAAGACTATTTACTCGCAGGTTTTCTTTTTTATTGCTACATGCTAATAAATGTCTTTTATAAGCTAATAATGCACTGTTATCTATTTGATGTCCTGACGATAATATCAGTGGAATATCCTCAATAATCGTAGACACACAATATCATGAACTGTGCGAGCCATGTCATTATATGTGAGTGTGTATGCGCGTCTGTGAAATGCATCCGTGTTTGGAATGCGTCCGTGTGTCTAAGAGTATGCGACGAAAGAGTTTACAGTGTATGACATTGCATTAATTCTAACTTCTACTGGCACAAGACCTGGGACTTGTGTGGGGGTAATGAGACTAGTTGATTACATCGACCCCTGTACTTAATTTTTTACATCGACTGGTACTTAATTTTTTTTCTCCCGAAATAATGAAAAGGAAAGTCGACCCCAGTGTAATTTTTAACTCAGATTATAAAACTAAGACTTTTGTCAGGGGTGCTAACGATTCTGCCAGTTATTCGTCTTGTAGTGAGTTAATAATTTATTCGACAATAGACGCAAAACTTGAAATTTGGGGACGGTGCAAGATACATTGACACTCCCACCCACTGCTCAACTACTGTTTCTTTGATCCTGAAGGGGTGAATGACAAGGTCAATCTCGGCAGAATTTGAACTCAGAACGCATAGGCAAAAGAATGTTGTGTTAAGATAAAAACAAAAGAGAAAAATACTAAAATTTGACGCCAACCTCTGATGAAGCTACAAGATGTTATCCAGGCACTCAACTATGAGTCCACTGCATCTCATAGCGGAAACAGCTGTAAGGTAATGAAGTTCATAATATAATCATTTATTCTTTTGTCATCTCATTTTCATATTTCTTTTCTTATTTCCGTTCTAACACTTCGTTCTACACCAGATTATTAGATGGATTTCTCAATTATTATCCACTTAATCACATGTGATGCTTCGTTATCTTTCAAACTACATACGTAGCAAGCCAAGCTTACCCTTATGTCGGAAGGAGGCTATGTGATTGGCATAGCCATTTTTAAATTCTCCTTCACATAATCCAGTATAGCTTACATTTCGTCAGTGTGGAATATTTGTTTTATTTATTCTTCCCGGCTGTCGTAATAGTCACATTTCTGGTATAACAGTAACTGAAAGTCTTGTAGTAAGAATGTTTGTGGGAAGTGCTTTGAGTTTCTGAGATATCTTGTTGTTTTTTTGTTTTCTTTCATATTACTCTGATACTGGAAATATTGTGATCTTTCTTTGAGCTCACTTTGCTTCAATCATCATTGTAATTGTAATGGTCCAGAACATTATCAAAATGTTTAACATTCTTTAACATTCTTTAAGATTAGTGTTTATAGAATATATATGGTAAATGTAACTTTTTAAACATTTCCTGTAAGGATGATATTAACCAATCTTTAAGTCTAAACTTATGACTAGAAAGTTTACTGAATTTTTTAAATAGAGACACAGTAATTCCCTTTATTAGAAAAGGTGAGTGTTGAGCGACTTCCAGGAGATTATATTCCTGGAGGAGAATTAGGAGTATGATCAGCACAGAGAAGTGACACAAGTGTCTCGGATTTACATGGACGTAAACAATATTCGGATATTGACATAGTGATAGCATATGAAAAGCAGCGGCTAAAAACAGCATATTTGTTATTTGTGATATAACGAGTTGTTAAAATGTGTTGGTGAGTGATGTCTTGCCAGTCCAATGAATGGCTTTTTTTATGTTGCAGAATAAGGTGTTTGTAACGTTACTTTAACGAGTATTGCAATATTCCGATGAGTGGGATAACGAGGAAGTTGTTGGCATCTGTTTCATTGTCCAGATTGGAAACTGCTACCCTGAAAAGCATTAGCGCTGCCCTATCTTTCTGACTATGCTATAAAGAAATTTTTGTGGTAAGAATGCTTGTGTGGGAAATGTTTCTGAATTTTTAAGCTTGTTACGTTATTGGACGCCACATTTAAAATGAAGGTACCCTACAGGCTTTGAATCAAGAAATCTTATTTTTGTTTTCTTTAGTTTTATTATGGTGCTAAAAATATTGTGTTCTTTCTTTGAGCTCACTTTGTTTTCATCATCTAGAATATTATTATGATCTAGAATATTATTAAAAGATTAACATAAAGTATCATAAAAATGAGCTAAAGTGTCTTTTAGGAGGTCTTTGCATTCATGGATTATGGAACTGTAAACGGAGAAAAGTTTCTCAAAGCACTCGTTCAATGTTCGAATACATCTAATTTGTGAAGTTATTTGTGGATTTATTTACGGAATTATCACGTGTCATCTGGATCAGATCATCAATTATGTGAGATGCTGGTAAGAGGGAAATTACGTCATTGTATATTTTGAGAATATTGAATGATAGCGGGAAATATGGCCTCCAATGTTTATACTGTGCTGAACATACATCAGTACGCCCAAGGACACGATTCTATGAGAAGGTAACTACATCTTAATAGACGTACACGGGATTTCGTCCGGCTGATTCACTGGAACAAGAGAATTCTTATTCATTATACGTCTCTATGCTGGGTTTTTTTTTTTTGGTTACATATTTGTTAATATGCTTTTAAATCAGTTTAAATGCACCTACATGTACAAGGGTTCTTTCGTTCTGTAGTCTTTATATTTTCCTTATTTTTATTTGTGTATCATTATATTTGATAATTCCTCCATTTCTTTCAGAGATACAATATCACATTATTATCTGTTGGCAATAATACTCTTATTATCGGGACACTTTTTTAGTAGACCTAAAAAATCACTAGGAAAAAGTCATCCATCGAATTAGTTTTAATTTGTCTCTGTTGATAGACATATTCAAGAATATGATGGCATTATCGCTCTCTGAATACTTATCATATTTATCAATACCCCCGCCTTGTTTTTATTTCATAATGCTAGTAAAAGTTCCAGTGTGTGAAGACCCAACACTGTCATGCAAATAAATCTATTCTTTTTTTGTAAAGGTTTGGTATTCAGGGCCACTGTGTATGCTTCCAACATTTATTCTGCTTCATTAAATATTTTGAAGAGTTTCTACTAGGAAGGCTTAGAACCTGAGACGCAATCAAGATTTATTCTTTCTTTAATTTTGAGATCTGCTTTACTCAACCACTGTTGCAATTTTTCCTTAACTATTTCCAAAATTTTGATGTTTCCAATATTTATATAATGAGCGAATTATAATATATTTATTCCTTCCCAACGTTTATTTCGTTTGTGCGTATTATTATCTGCTAAGTCACAGACCCTTAAATATTTGTAAGCTTATTCTTAATGAGATACTTTTATCTTTATTATTTATTTAAGATCGGTATTAGCGTTCGCTAATGATATTCTTGTCTTCAGACTTTATTTAGATCATATTGCTAACCTGAATATCATGTCATTTCCGTTCATAAATATGTATATTCTCTCCAGCAGTATTTCTAGTTGTTTAACATTTCCAGCGTACAGCTTCAGGTTGTCCATTTCCAAATATGGCCATATTTCCCGCTATTTATCTATCTTTCTTATCCATCTCTCTCTCTCTCTCTCTCTCTCTCTCTATATATATATATATATATATATATATATATATATAGCTAGATAGATAGGAAGGGAAATTCTTCTCCTGACGCATTTCAGTTCTAATAGAGTTTGGGTTAGTTTTTAATTCCCCACTTTTTTTCTGTGTCTACAGAATTATTTGCTATCTCTTCATGACATGTTAAATGTATCTGCTTGCTTGTGGTTCTATCCTAACAATGCCACTAATGTTTCTAGAATCCACAAGTGATGAGAACATCATCATCCATTTAATGAAAAACAAAACCCTTCTCCACGTCTGGTGTATTTTAATCTCAGTGATATTGCACTGATATGACTTTCTAAGGCACTCGAGTTTTTAAAGATTTTCTTCATTTTGTCTGATTGATTTCGAAGGGTTTCTTCACTTCAGTGAACCAATTAGATGGCTTTTTTTTTCTACTGCTCTTTCAGCATTTCATTAAATTGTGTAGAATCTTAACACGCCTTGATGCCTTCTAGTTGTTTATTGTTTGTAACATTTCCATAGTGGAATGGCCATCTGTGCTGTTTTGAACTTTTGCGTCCGTGTAGATTCTTTTGCTGCACAAACCTTTCTCCAAATTCTTCCATTTCTCATGCAGTTGGTATTGCATTAATTTCTATGGTATTTTTCATGGTTCTTGATAAAATCATTTGAAGCCGATGTTGAAGTGTTTTGTTCGTGGAATCATTGTTGCTTCTCAAACCAAGAGATTATATGTGATTTAGCGAATGTCACTTGTCTTGTTTTAGGCGTTCTTTCATTCTTTATCGTTCTGTTATTTCGGTCCATTTGTCTGTTGGTCATTAGTCTATAGTCATTCAAATGTTTAACTGTGTTGACTTTTTTTGTTCATTTTGAACGTGTTTTTTTCCATATTCATATGTTTCTACAGTTATTATATTTTTCTTGTTTGATTTGTGTTTGTTACTTCTGCTTCTGATTTGGTTGAGTTTTCATTTTCCAGGTTTTCTCATTTTGCTTTGGGTGGGATGGATTCGATTAAAATGTATCCAAATAAAATAATTTTTAATCTTCAAGGTTCTTCCAAATAGATATTCTAAAAAAAATGTAGGTGGTCAAATATTTAAGAAGGGATGGCCATAGCTGCTGGATATCACACGCTTAGTCCCTTAAGATTATATCAGAGAACATGGGTGAGTAACGTCCACCTATCGGTTAGACATCAGGCTATTAACGTCCAACGTTAACGTTTAGATCTATCAAAATTTTATGTTAATATTGTAGTTTTCGTTTATTGGGGGTTAAATGTGACTGCAAAATATACATGAGGAAAAGAAACGTATTCAATATCAACAAGCTTGCAGCTGATAAGGACTTTGCCCTGCGTAAAATTCGCTCGCGAAAACAAGCCAAGAAAAAGATCGTATACACAAACGGTTTTCTTCTCAGCTTGAAAATTTGCGAAATAAATTAGGATTTCGAGCAGGAAATCCTGGGTAGCTGTATCTAACAAGATTCGTGGTTTATATTACAACATTGTAATATTATACATACATACATACATGCATATATATATATATATATATATCTATAGTTATAAAATATGTCCTGTTTAAATGTAATTTCATTAAATTTCTATATCTTTGTGCAGCTGAGGATTGCTCTGCATTTTACATTTGATGTAATGTTCACATTGCTTAATTAAATGGAGTCGCATGAAACGATCGTACTGCATTAACTTTGGATATCCTTGTTGCTTATTTTGATTTATATATATATACAATGAGTTAAAAATATATAATAAATGCATAAATAGACACAGGTAGTCGCCAACTCATCAGTTATCGGCTAGCGGGTCAACCGTAATTTCGTGCTTAACCGATAATACTGAATACTCTCCTGGTGGCGCCGACGGCAAATGCCGCTGGGAATTGGAGAGCCAAAGAGCAAGAAATATGACAGGAAATGTACAAACAGACAAGAATGTGATACAGACAGTTAACATACAAACGTGGAATAAATGTAATCCAAAACGAAACAAGTAGTGGATGTACGAGAGACAGCGGAGGAAACAAACGGGACTGTGAGCGTTCAAACGAACTGATATAAATAAACGAACAAAATAAGGCCTTAGGGCCACATTGGAGACGGAAATAATCAACGCTGGGAGAATATCCTGATGGATTTAACCGAGAGACAGCAAAAGGTGAATCGAGTGAGCCAGATAGCATATATATATATATATATATATATATATATATATATATATATA
>NC_068996.1:4084377-4085352 GCF_001194135.2 Octopus bimaculoides | reverse complement strand
TATATATATATATATGTATATATATATATATACACATAACACATATGTGTATGTAGGTATGTAGGTGTATATATACATGTGTATATATGTGTGTATTTATATATCAATCTATATATATTGATATGTATATATATATATATATATATATGTAAGTATATACGCATATTTATATACATATGTACATGTATATATATATTTATATATATATATATTTTTATATATATATCACTTTGCTTTACTTGATAGCATATATATATATATATATATTTATATGCATATATGTTTATGTATGCATATATGTGCATATATATGTGCGTGTGGTGTGTGGGTGTGTGGGTGTGTGTCCCTGTGTCTATGCATATGCGTATATGTGTGTGTACGTGTGTATATTTTATACAGATGTGGGCTACTCCATGCATACGTATACACGTATAAACATTTGTAAAGGCATATGTATATCACACGCGCGCACGCGCACACACAACATACATACCCGCATATACATTCAGACGTGTTCATTTATACTCATACATTGATAAAGGGTCTTTGTGTGTGTGTAGGGGTGTGTGTGTGTATGTAGGTGTGTCTCTGTCTGTGTGTAGGTGTATGTGTGGGATTTGTTGTATGTGTGTGTAGGTACTTGTGTGTGTTTAGATGTGTGTGTGCGATTTATTGTGTGTGTGTGTGTATGTCTGTGTGCGCGTGGTTTGTTGTGTGTGTGTGTAGGTGTATGTGTGTGTGTCTTTGTGAGTAGATGTCTGTGTGCGTGCGATTGTGCGTGCGAGCGTATTTCTGTGTTATATGCCTTTTTCTATATTTCTGGTTGTTTTGTGTTTTACTCCGAGTTGAAGAAGAAATTGATTGTCGCGTCGGCCTTAAGTACTTTGGTTCAGCTTTCCAGAATTTTTAAACTTTCTATCCTCCTCTATCATCCACCCACCACCACCACCGCCGCCGCCACCACCACCACCACCG
>NC_068996.1:4081802-4082583 GCF_001194135.2 Octopus bimaculoides | reverse complement strand
TCGCTCTTCGATACGAACAAATCCACAACCTTTTGTCTTAATCAACAACTAGTATGCCTGAAAGTTATTATTTTTTTTAATACTTACCACGGGTTGATTGAAGCTAACCTTTTTCCTACACCTCGATCCCTGGATCTTACATTTATATATGTGTATGTGTGTGTATGTGTGTGTGAGTGTGTGTGTGTGTGTGTGTGTGTGTGTGTTTACGTTTGTGTGTTTGTGCTTGTCCCCTAACATTGTCGACTAAAAGCGGTGTTCCAGCATGGCCGCAGTCAAATGACTGACCCAAGTCAGATGTGGATCTGATCAATAAATATATGGACTGTTGCCAAAGTAACGAAGCTAAAAAGCGTATAAAGTGAAGCTGCTTGGCACAAATTGACCTTGAACACCGTTGTGCATGTGCACTAATTTTAACGTTCTAGTGCATTTCTGCTGTCTACACCAATGCTTGGAAGGAACGTGTGTAGCGTGTGACCATCGCATCGACCTTGACAGAGAAAGCTGAGACAGAGAATCTGCATCAAATTTTGCCAAAAGCTAGGCGATACTTGCTCAGAGACTACGTAAAGTTTTCAAAAACTTTTCATCCTTCTCGACACAATCAAAGAGATCTTGTGCAAATGAAACTTGAGTGTCTTTTTGGTCAGCTGAAAGCAGTTTTGGCAAAATCTTGGCAGACACGCGTCTCAAACTCTCTTTTTACTCTTTTACTTGTTTCAGTCATTCGACTGCGGCCATGCTGGAGCACCACCTTTATAGTGGAGCAAATCGACCC
>NC_068996.1:4080589-4081348 GCF_001194135.2 Octopus bimaculoides | reverse complement strand
ACACACACACACACACACACACACACACACATATATATATACATACATACGACGGGCTTCTTTCAGTTTCCGTTTACCAAATCCATTCACAAGGCTTTGGTCGGCCCGAATCTATAGTAGAAGACACTTGCCCAAGGTGCCACGCAGTGGGACTGAAACCGGAGCCATGTGGTTGGTAAGCAAGCTACTTACCACACAGCCACTCTTGCGCCTATATCCAAATTTTCAGTAATCATGAACCGTAATTAATCTGTACATTCTCTGATAACTCACGGATGATCATTCGACGATATTCCTTCACAGCTGCACGCATCTCTACGAAGTTTTTCTCAGTTCTTCTGATTGCGGCTCTGATTGACGTTCGTCATTATCGACATTTTTCGGCCATCTTGAAAACGTGTGAACCACTTGTAAACTTGTGTACGGCTCATACACTCCTCTCCATACACTTTCTGCAACTTTGTCTAGGCCTCTGAGCAAGTATCGCAATGACAACTTTCTCTGTCATGGTGAATGTGAAGATCACATGCTACACACTTTCCTACACACACTTTCTTACCAAGTACTATGGTAAAAAGCGGAAGTAAGCTAGAACGTTAAAACTTAGTGCGCATGTAGGGCAAAGTTCAAATCAATTTTTTACAAGCAGCCTCATCCTGCGTGCTTTAGCAGTAAGTAAGTCTCTCTCTCCTTCTCTCTATCTCCCTCTCTCTCCCACTCATCCTCTCATATACATACACACACACACACACACACACA
>NC_068996.1:4077495-4079507 GCF_001194135.2 Octopus bimaculoides | reverse complement strand
ATATATATATATTTGTATATATATATATATATACATATAAATATACATATTTCTTCTTCTTGCTTTTAACCCTCCAACGCGGAGTATAGGCCACTTATAATTGAATTCCATGTCACATAACCTTTCGCTTCTGTACTTATATTCTGCCATGAATGTCTCCCCTTCTCTAGTTCCTTTTGTGTTGATCTACGCCACGAGTTCTTAGGCCTACCCTTCTTTCTATATCCATCCGGATTCCACTGTAAAGCACTTTTCGCTACATTTGGCGTGTCCTTTCTAATTGTGCTACCAATCCGCTTCCACTTTTTCCACATATACATATGTAAGCAAGAAGATGACAAAAAATGTTAGTTAATTGGGTAGGTGCGTATGTATGTAGATTTTTACATTACAAACATAAGAGCAGTGCACGTGTATGCGTGTGTGTATGTATGTATGAAATTAACAAACACACCTACATACACGCACGCACACAACCGTGTCACGGATTCGACCGGTGTTTTTCTGGACTTTGGAGGTCTGTCCCTTACTGTTTTCCCACTCCACTCCAGCCACTGGTGGTGCTCATTTTCCGTCTGGCTCATTGGTGAATCGTTAATGGAAGTACCTTGCCGCTCGATCTGGGAACCCATACTTGACTCATATGACTCTAACGCTCTAACGAATAGTCCACACGCCTTCACGTTAACACACATTCACACGCACACATACACACAAATACTAATATACGCACACACACACACACATAAGCACAGACACATGATTATATATGCATATAAATATATGTATGTGTATCTGTTTGTCTGCCAGTCCGTATTAATACATCGTTTTACCTAGTTATCATAATATCAGTTTTTGAATCAAGAATGAATCATCAGTTCCATAACAACTAATGGAATCCCTCTGTTCTGTAAGTAACTACACAGTAAAAGTTCTGTTTACTTCCGTTTCGAGTATTCACAGAATACTGGGGAAAATCGAGTTAGATGAAATCAAAAACGGGCTTTAAATGGTGCATCTAAAGAAATAAGTTGCATATAATAAAACACAGTTTTATTGTATAAAAAGAGCTACCCGGTTCAACGGGAAACATCGAAAATGGATAATGGAAAAAATAAAATAACAAAATAAATATAAATGATATATAAGTCTTAAGAGTTTGATAGAAAGATATCACGTTTATTATTCTGTAAGGTGAAATAGAGTCAGGGTGCATGGATAAGATGCTAAGTTCTTGCATTCAGGATCGCGAGATAATGATTTCAATGCCTATACCGGGTGGTGCGTTGTGTTGTTTTAACAAAGCACTTTATCTCACGCTGCACTGCGATCACTTCGACACCTGACCTGTAATACATCGTGCACCTATTCAGGAAATGTCGATTTGATGGAGTGAGTGAATTAATGTGCAGCACATACATTTAATTATTGCAAACAAATTATCTGTGCTGATCCTATCGCAAGAAATTGCAGAACATTCTCGTGCTCGAGTTGGATTATTTATATTTTAAAAGAGCATGTGCGATGTTCAACACTTCTGCATACATGCACCACTGTTACAATACATAAATGTACAATTACAACTTTATGGTCACTGTACTAATTTCATATAAAGTATTTACCAATATACCGGCATTTTACAAAAATTTCAGATTTATATTTTGAGTACAAATCTGATAGTAAGCGTTACAAACTTCAATTACCAGATATACAACATGGCAAATGCAATATTGTCATGTTACCTGGCCTTATTGTCTCTACTATTATCTTTTCAATTTTGTCCTTTTTTACCCCATTGTCAATGAGCTCTTCACTACGCCTACGCCCGTGGGCACATGCATGTACATACACATACACATCCACGCACGTTCAGGTACACACACACGCACACACACACACACATTTATATATATGTGCATATGTGTGTGTGTTTATAAACATAATATACGTATATATATATATATATATATATGTGTGTGTGTGTGTGTGTGTGTGTGTGTGTGTGTGTGTGT
>NC_068996.1:4076051-4077284 GCF_001194135.2 Octopus bimaculoides | reverse complement strand
ATATATAAGGTGCGTAAGGTATTTGAGGACGTACCTTTTGGGGTCATTGCTGCATTTTTTTGCTAACTCTGTAAAGTCTTTGTTTCAGACCCTCAGTTTACTCAAGAAATTAAGAGACATGCTGTTATTGTAGTTATATAGGCCGAGCATAGCGATTTAGAAATATCTTGATTTTTAAAAGTACCCATATCTTTCTTCTACAAAGTTTGTAAGGCGCTAAAGACTGAAGATGGAAACATATCACCAGTATCAAAGCATAAAAAGCATTCTAAACGCTCTGAAATCATTAGAACACTTGAATTTATCCAGCAAGTACAACGGACCATTGATTACAATCCCAGAAAATCCATGATTGCAAAAGATCTCAATGTGTCAGAAGAAACAGTTAGAAATGTTGTCCACGAAGACATCAGGTATAAGTCTTATGTGATGAGGAAAGGTCAATTTGTCAGAAAAAAGCAAAAGAAAATCACTACATCAGATCTAAAAGGTCCTTAAACAAACTGAAAAATCCAGCAGAAGATTTCATTTGATTTTCTCAAATGAGAAAAACTTCGACCAAAATCAAAAAGTTAACAAAAGAAATAACAGATGGTCGTGTGCAGACCCTTCTGAAGATCCAAGTGTTATGCATACAAAATTTCTTGTAACAGTCATGGTCTTAAGGGTTGTCCGCAATGAAGGACATGTGATGCCTCCTTAGTTCTTTCCACACGGTCTTAGAATTATCGCTGCTGCCAACATTAAGGTCCTGGAAATAATTGTTAAACTCTAGATAGATAATGGAAGGCCATATGTGTTTCAGTAAGATTGTGCATTATCACATTTGGCTCTAGTAGCACAGGAATGGATGGCCGAAAATTTTGTTGATCATATAACCCCTGACATTTGGCCTCCTAATTCCGCAATTCCACTGAACTATTATATGTGGAGCATTGTTGAGAGAGGGGTCAATGAACACGCCCATAACACCAAAGATTCTTTGAAAGTTAACATAGTCAGAGTAATGTCCAAAATGAACCAGGATCATTTGATTCGAGCATGTAGATGATTTAGCTCTCATATAGAAGCAGTTGTTGAAGCTGAAGGTGGCTTCATTGAATAACATTATAGAGAAGAATGTTTATTTTTATCTTCATAGCATTTTTGGATAAATAAAGTTATTATCTGTTATTATATATCTGTTTTTCATAAACATAAATTGTCCTCAAGTACTTACGCACCCTATATATA
>NC_068996.1:4071681-4076005 GCF_001194135.2 Octopus bimaculoides | reverse complement strand
TATATATATATATATATATATTCACACACACACATACAATAATAGCCTCCCAAAGTGGGCGGTTTCAACTTACAGGTTGGCAATGGACGAATTTATAGAAAATGACGGGCGATTTGAGATTTTGGTGGGCGATATGAACATTTTGTGGGAGACAATGAATTTTTAGAAATTAAGTCTGCATTTACTGATATTTAGGCATGCCTAGAATAAGGATGCACTTTTATCGATTTCACTATTCGCATTGTATTAAAAAAGTGGACTTGTTTATCGATCAAATATTTTTGTTGCAGCTATTGAGATGGTTGTCATGCGTGCTAAATATACCAGCCAAATAGGCCTAGACCTTAAATCACACTCCACTACAATTTTTGTTTTTTGCATAACCGTATGAAATCCCGCATATAGTATTCAAATTCGCAAAAAATTTCTAAAAACTCCGAAAATTAAAAATGTTATGAGGGGTTATATGTCACGCGTAATTCTGTGGTTTCATATCAAAAGACAAGTGCTATTTTCAGGATGTTGACAAAATGTGCAGTCACGCACAAAAGGGCAGCTTTGAAATCGTGTTTCTTGACTGGGTGAAAATGATCAAAATTTAAACCTCTATACATTTTTTAAAACATTTTTCTGGAAAAAGTTGAATAGCTCCAGCAATTTAGCTTGGAAAAATACATTACTATGCTGAATTCTAAAATTTTTGATAAACTTTAATTCTTGAAATGCTGGCAGCCAAACGAACTTGATTCATATTTGTTCCAGTAAAGACGTGTCATCTGACCCTGCTCTATTTGACTTCTTCTTCTCTTTGAGAATACCATACTGCCTTTCTGATGCTGCCTGTAGAAATTCGTTTTCAAATTTTCGCTTTACTGATGCCTCCAATCAAGAAAATTTGTCGACAGTACAGTAGTGACTATTTATTGTTTGGATTTATTCCCTCTCTTCAGAACTGTCAGTTACCAATGTATCTTCTTTGCCATCAAACATTGACCAACGAAGCAATGAAACCTTTACGCTTGAAGTATCACTTTGATGCAAAGCATTCTGACAAGGGAGATAAGCCGTTATCATAGGATCAGTGGCCCCCTAATATTCTCATAAACTTTTACTCCAAGTTCTCCCCAGTCGGCACATCATTCGCATAGATTTCTCCCAGGTCGTACAGAAGGTCCATTCGGCTATCAATTGCAATGTGCATTAACCTGCATTTAGAATTACGCTGTGGTTGGCAATAACATTAGCGAAATCGGGGGTGAGCTGGCAGAAACGTTAGCACGCCGGGCGAAATGCTTAGCGGTATTTCGTCTGCCGTTACATTCTGAGTTCAAATTCCGCCGAGGTCGACTTTGCCTTTCATCCTTTCGGGGTCGATAAATTAAGTACCAGTTACGCACTGGGGTCAATGTAATCGACTTAATCCCTTTGTTTGTCCTTGTTTGTGTCCCCTCTATGTTTAGCCCCTTGTGGGCAATAAGAAAAAAAAAATAATATTAGCAAAAGATTTGGTGATTTGGGGACCGTTGTTGCTTGTCGTATAATGAAATAGTAACTTGGATTTTGATTTGTTTTTTCTTTCTTTTCTATGTGGCTGAAATTTTCTGAAAAAAAGGAAGCTCTTTGTTCCACGCCCTGTAAGGACAGCAGCAGCAGCAGCAGAAGAAGAAGAAGAAGAAGAAATAGTAGTAGTAGTAGTAGTAGTAGTAGTAGTAGTAGTAGTAGTAGTTATAAGCGATTATTTACAAAATGTTTCAGAGAAATATATCCAAAAATCAAAATTTCATTTTTCTCCAGCTTTAGGGGAAACTCGAATGTTTGAAAGCGAAATAATATTGCAAATGATTGACTCTTCATTAAGTTCGGGCACAGTAATGCATTTATTCCTTGTGGCTTTGTAGGTCTCTTGAACAAACAGCAACAGTAATAGATGTGAATTCTAATTTAGGCACAGACAACGCGCATTCCAGCAACAAACTATCAGTACCTAAATATTTGTTAGAAAATAAATAGAAGATCCATTATCTGAATCTAAGCTAAACGTGATTTTTCAAAATTGCGTAGACTGTTTTTATCTTCTTTCAACTTTGTCGCGTTTCACCTTGCAAAGGAACTGGTTGAAATAAAACTTTTGTATGTTCGATGCTTTCTTTAAAATGCTGCTTCGAGTCAGCGTTCTCGTTTCGAAGACGTCAACGTTCAGAAGTATGTTTGTCCTTTGTTGCTGCTACGGTTAATGTTGATGTTGTTGCTATTTTCGTCCTCTTCTTGTTGCTTATAGTTTTAACTTCATCATTTTTTTCTCTCCTAGTTGTTGTCGCTAGAAAGGGACTCAGGCCACTGGTGCTGATTCCACTGATGGTGAATATGCTCATAACTGGTGGTAAGAATGCATATTGGACGGTTTTATAACCCAACGTGCATTTCAGAGAGGCTCGCTTGCTGGCAGTTCCAACACAGTCATGTCTATAGACTTTATTCTGAAATGAGTCAGGCCAAAAATATTTTGAAATGGTCTATATCTTGAAGTTGTTACATATGAATTTCTCTTTCTAGCTGACAAGTTCTAGGCCCATAGACATGTCCAAGTTAATGAGTTCCTTCTTTCTTATTTCTGTATTGCCCACAAGGGGCTAAACATAGAGGGGACAAACAAGGACAGACAAAGGGATTAAGTCGATTACATCGACCCCAGTGCGCAACTGGTACTTAATTTATCGACCCTGAAAAGATGAAAAGCAAAATCGACCTCGGCGGAATTTGAACTCAGAACGTAACAGCAGACGAAATGCCGCTAAGCATTTCTGGCGTGCTAACGTTTCTGCCAGCACGCCACCAGTACCTGGATATTTTGTGCGTCCATTACCACGATGGTAACATTATTCTACATTTGTAAACATAACTATCCTCGGTTATAGTTCAAGTTTTATTCCGCTGAACGCCTCCAGCTTCCACGGCTATAGTTCAAGCAGTAACACTTACAATAGAGATGACAAGTGGTATTCTTGGGAGACTGGAATGTTTAGTTTCACAACCACAGTGCAATCTGAGATGCTTAATTGTTCCACTGAAGAGACGTTGTAAGTTGCAGCAGTCTAGTCTCTAAATGCAGCCTCAAAACCAACCACTCTTAGAACAGTTTCCATATGAAATGCTGTTAACTCTGTCAATGCTTAAGATTGATCTTCATTGCGTTGGAGCTTCACTGACGTCAGATTAATCGCTACTATGATTTCTTTCTCAACTGCGTCATCATTCCACGGCACATGTGACTTACAGCGCCTCCACTCTGTTGCCAGTTGCTTTAGTCGATCACCGCAAAGTTACTTAACTGGTTTCGCATGTAACAGTAATGTTCGTGGAGGCAACCACCCAGATTCAACGTGTAACAGTTTAATAAACATGCAAATAACACGGTGAAGATTACAGTTCACTAAGCGCGCGTGGAAACATGTATACACGCGAGCAATAACATCTTGAAATCCACAGCACGTTTTTCACCTTCTCTCTCGCTTGCTTCTTCATTCCTTTCATTCACTGCTTCCTCACTTCTCTTTCTCTCTCTCTTTCTATCCTTCACTGCTTTCTCACTTATTCCCCCTCCCTCATTCTCCATCTTCCTCTCTTTCACTTTCCTCACTCTCACTATTAGACACTTTTTGCAACCATCCCGTATCTGCAATCCTTTTTACATTAAGTCTACACTGTAAACAAATGTCGTAAATTTGACATCGTTTTCTATTTCTTCATCCTTTCCACTGTTACAACTTCTAATATTTTAATTGGCAAATATATTTTCATCGTACACACTCTTTGATTAATATTATATCATTGCATATTTCTGACGTTGTCTGCCGCTTGATTTACTTGTTTAACTTAATATTTGCTTTGTCATCTTCTTAGCTCATAATCTACCTTCTTACTCTTGTGTTTAATTGCTCTGTCCATTTACTAATTAGTTTATCCAGGACTGCTCCAACGAAGTCGCGTATTGTCCTTGCCTTCGAACGCGGAGTAGATGGAACAGGGACAACTGAAGAAGGGATATACTCTTTATGTTGCATGTCTCGTTTCTCTGGGTTTTTTTTCGTTGTTCGAAAAAAGTTCGTTTTCTGTCTTCGTCTTTATGTTTTCCTTTCTCATTGTGTTTAACGATTTTTGTGATGTCCTGTACCCATATATGCTTGTATGTATACATATAGATGTCGCTATGTACATATGTGTATGGATATATGCATATAATTATATATTATGTATGTTAGTATATAATATATATATATATATATATATGAACAGAAAATTAAAATGTTCCCAATTTTAAGAAAGC
>NC_068996.1:4069424-4071236 GCF_001194135.2 Octopus bimaculoides | reverse complement strand
ATATATATATATATATATATATATATATATATATATATAGTGTGTGTGTGTGTTGGACAGATATTGTAGTCATAAGTGTGTATCATAAGAGCATTCAATGAGTTTGACGGAAGAGTATAATAGTCTTGTTGTAACAACCGTTGACAAACATCAAGATGATAAGTACGCTCGAAACCAGACTTGTCATATTGTAAGATGTGTCTGAGTGACGTAGTTAATGTATGCAGCACTGAATGCATTGCACGAATCGATTTGATTGTAAATACTTTTGATAAAATTAGGGATAGAAATCTTCAGTGAAATCGAGATGGGTATATTCAGCTAAAATAATCAGAATGTTTGTATGTATGTATATACGGCTGTGTGGATGGATGGATGGATGGATGGATGGATGGATGGATGGATAGACTTGTGTGTGAGATGTGTACACCTTCGGCAGTCTTTCTATCTATCTTCTCCCGATTGTCCACATCCTGCATTATAACTCAGTGATTCATCTCTTCCATAACCAACCTGTGATGTCATAGCCGTATGGTGAAGCTCGACTTCAAGAAATCCTTTGAAAGTTTTCATGGGGAACCTTCATGCGAAATCATTAAGATGTATTGAGTGTCCACTTACTACATCAACATCATGTGACCACTTTACTGGAGAACATATTGGTGCAACAGAACCAAAGAAGGGGTTCCTACTAGTGGTAGAATTCATCATTAGGAAGTCCACTGGAGATTTTGTATACGGCATTGAATGGGGAGACGGAAACCTCACAGTCCTTGACTTCGCCAATGATCTTAGTGCCGAAATTTTTAGTGTCGCATCTTCGGTAACACATAGAATGGTCACACGTCCCAGCAACGGTAGGTGGTAGGCTGGTCTTCAGTCCAGCAATGAATGAAGTCTTCAGTCCAGGAATGAATGGTAAAGTAGAGTATCAACAAGTCTAGTTGATTGTCCCAGGAGAATGTTGAAGGAATTTTCGTACATGGGAAGTTTGCTGACGATAGAAAATTGAATGACAATAGAATCGGCAGGGATCCAACTATCCTCCAGCGCCTGAAGCATGTTTGATCTAAATTATTTATCAGTCAAGCTGCAAAACCTTGCAAGTGTGCATCCATCGTTATGACCACTGCCACTTTAAATTATAACAGTTAAGAAATACTAATATAATCTATTGACTTTCGGTAGACTTCCTCATATTTCGCTCTGAAAAATATAAAGGATTTTCTGGCACTACAACCATATTGCTGCTCTAGGGAACAAAAAACATATATGTACCTGTCAAGGGTGCATGCTCATGACATAATTTGGTACTCCGCTGTATGTTAAACGCAGACACACACACACACACACACACACACACACACACAATATGCTTGTATATGTATACACATATTCATATATACAAATGTTCACACAAGTGTATATGCTGGTGCTTGAATTTGTAGGTTTGTGTGTATGTGTGTGATTGTGTGTGGGTGCGAGAGCGTGCTTTTACGTGGGGAAGTGTTGTGCATGTATGTGTGTGTGTGTGTATATATATCTCCACACAGTAATGTAAACTAACTGATCACCGGATCTATACGCTTACACATGTAGCATTTTCGACAATCTCCTGCATTAATTCTCCTTGGGGGCCTCCTTTTAGCTGCTCTCGTTAATGACCTCGCCGGGTAACAACAGCGATATTCCATTTTATGCCTGCGGATATTGCCATTCAGAGATGTCAATAGGCTTTGTTTACTAATATGTGTGTGTGTGTGTGTGTGTGTGTGTGTGTGTGTGTGTGTGTGTGTGTGTGTGTGTGTGTGT
>NC_068996.1:4065581-4066666 GCF_001194135.2 Octopus bimaculoides | reverse complement strand
TGTGTGTGTGTGTGTGTGTGTGTGTGTGTGTGTGTGTGTGTGTGTGTGTATATACATGTAAATATGTGTATTTTGTGTGTGTGTGTACACGCGTATATAAATTTGTATATCGATGTGTCAGTCAGTCAATGAAACTCGCTTGCTAGGAAGCTGAAGACATTCTTCTCTACTAAAATACTTGAATAGTCAAGAGGCAGACCATTGTCGATAAACACAGACAACTATTGAAATGTATCCGTTTGTGTACGTACGCATATATGCAGTACATATACACATACATACATGCATGTGTGTATAAGTGAATGCACGTATGCTTCCAAGATACCGACTACTGTTTTGCACCTATATAGCTGAACATTTCCAAAGAGTGACATCCTTGGAAGAATTTTTTCGGTTATGCAAATTTTACTAAAATTAATTTGCTTAACGTATAGACAGAGAAACGTAATACTTTCGAACTTGTCGAATTGCGGACGCGTAAATATTCTTCGTGGGATATACTAATCAGTTGCATTAATTAGATAAATTAGTAAAGTTCTTCATTTTTCTTTTAGATATACTCTTTGCATGCGTTTTCTGAACAATTCAATGAAATACATTCTCAGACCAGCTGCAGCTGAACATTTTGAACATCGTTCCAAGTCGATTCTCATTCAAAAATTGTGTACTTATTGACAGCATAAATTTTGCGTGGATTAAATCAAATAATTCTTATTATCTACAGATATATATGTACCTATATCTATGTCTATATCTATCAAGGCAGGGTGGACTTTAGTGCCTACCTGCACAGCTTGCCACGACTCTCGGCAAGAGAGGCGGAGTGCTGCGAAGGGGTCATCACGGCGGAGGAGGTGAGGGACGCGATGGCGGGTTGCTCGACGGACAAATCTCCGGGTTTGGATGGTCTGCCCTACGAGCTTTACAACTGTATGCCAGACTTGTTTGGAGAAGTCTTGGCGGCCGTGTACTGCAACTGGCAGCAGAACGGGAGCATTCCCGGTTTTGTGAGCCGAGGAGCGGTAACGCTGCTGAAGAAAGATCCAAACAAGGGGGACGCCATAGATAACTTTAGGCCCATCACT
>NC_068996.1:4056408-4060492 GCF_001194135.2 Octopus bimaculoides | reverse complement strand
TGTAATTTGTCCATTTTCTGTATTTAGCCCTGTGTGGCTATAATAAAAAGATATCTATCTATCTATCTATCTATCTATCTATCTATCTATCTATCTATCTATCTATCTATCTATCTATCTATCTCGCCATCTATCTAGCTATCTATCTATGTTTGTTTCGTTTTCTCTCTCTCTCTTTCTGAGGAGTTACTCTTTAGCTTGTCAATGTTACTGTACTCACTATCAAGCCGGCTGTACATGAGAACTTTGGGTATTCTTTCGTCCCTCATTCTGACGAAATGACCAGTCAAACGCAATTGCGACTGCATAAGGAAGCTCTCGATTCCAGCAATCTTACACTTGCTAAACAGGTAGACATTAGACACTTGTTTTATAGGGAATAATTGCAGATTATTCTGAGACAGCTTTTGTGGAAGGCGTTTATTTGGTTAATGTGTCAGGTGTAAGGTATCCACGATTCTTAACTATACGAGAGAGTAACCAGAATGGTACTTTGGTGCCAAGTTTAACGCCTTTTTCTTTCATAGGCGACGACGGAGTTTGCCAAATGCATCGGTTGCTTATGCAAGATGTTTGGCGATTTTATTATCAAGGAAAGTACTCGTGTTCAGCATATTACCAATATATGTAAATGTGTTCTCATACTTTACGTTTTTCCAGTCAACCTATATAGGAGTGTCAGGAAATTTGAAGAAAAGGCAACAAAAATGTATTAGGTTATAGCAGTACGTACGTTTCGTACAAACTTCATTTATTCATGTAGTGAGAACACTATATAAAATGTGCAATGAAAATGTACTCCACAGCTGCATAATGGAATTTCATTTTAGAAAGTCATTTTGTAGATGTGTGCAAAAAACAAGATTAGGAGAAGAAGAAAATACCCTCTTGACTGGGCTGTTAATCAACAGTCTAGGAGTGTCAGGAATATACATATAGGAAATACAAAATGAACTAAACAGAACAGGTGGAGACATGTGGGATGAAGAGTCGCTGAAGAGGTTACAGGATATATGACGAAAGATTTTTAGACATAAAATAAGAATAATAAAATAAATCCGAAGTGAAGAACGAATATATAGTGCGTGTGTTTATTTGGCAAATTTCTTTTTTAAATGACCATCACGAAATATAACAATGTATATGCCTTTATTTATTTTTATATAGTTAAACAATTATTTCAGCATTAATTGCGAATGATGCCATTTGGCGTGGGCTATCCGATTGTTCATAGTTGTGATTGCCTTCAGGCGTAGTTCGTCTCTGGGCAGGGAATAGAGCATAACATATCTACAGGGTGGGTGAAAAGTAAGTAGGCATTAAAAATTGGTGCTAAACTCCATATTCCTTTTACAATTTTATTGAAACATATGATACGTGTTATTACATGAGAAAATTAAGGTAAATCATCATATTTCAACTTAAGCACCGGTGGTGTCAACCAGTTATCACAAACAGCCAAGGATGGAATGAACAACCTCCTCAAGGACGCCGTCAAGGATATCGTTGATAGCCTCCTGAATCCGTGTCTCCAAAGTCCGCCAGTGTACGAGATTTTGTATTGTACACTTCCTTTTTTGTGTAACTCCACAGGTAAAAATTACATGATGTGAGGTCTGGACTTCTTGGAGGCCATTCCATATTCCTTTCTGTGCACACAGTCTTCAAGTTTTAGCTCCTGTACATAATGGGCGAAAATTCAATTCTTTATGCAACACCGGACGTATTGTGTGTCTTGTTAGTCCACTTTCACAAGCTGCGTGACGTGTTGATTTTTGCGGGCTGCAATTAAACATTTCCTGCATTGTTGCCATGTTATCCGCTGATTAGGATGTGGTTGGACGGCCACTTCTTCATGCATCGTTCACAGAGCCCCGTGGTCATTAGCTTTGCATGACAACTTTTTATTGTCTCCGGACGTAGTGTTGCATGCTTACCTTTCCATGCACGTCACCATCTTTGAACCATAACAATGGGATTCCACATTTCATAACGTGCTGGTATCTTAGCTCGCTCCTGGACAGTCAAGCGACCGGCCATCTGGAAAATAAGAAATAAGATATAAGACAATAAGAAAATAAGAAATTCCCATTAGTGTTGTCGGTTTAACAAATGTTTTCTTCATGACTTCAGTGATACTAAAAATTCTATAAGTAATTTCTAATGCCTAGTTACCTTCCACCCACCCTGTATTTTACAATAGTACATTCCATATCAATAATCGCAGCTTATCGGATGATTCAGCACAGCCATTTTGTACCGAAATACACAGTATAACTGGGACGGGGGACGAATGGGTTTGTGGGCCCAACTTGTTTCTCAGCAATCCACCTACATGCTATAATACTGTGCATATTATGTCAACCTGGGACTAGAAAAAAGTGTTTTTACACATCTGGAACTCGAAATTACTGACCCCACCTTCATGAGAAACTGCATATACTGGAAAAACCTGCAATATCCATCAACATGAGGAGCATGAAAATCTCGGTGGTCAAGAAAAATACGTCCTGGTAATAACATTCTAATCATTGGCTGCTGAGAGTGTAGAAAGTCAATCAAATCCTTACACACCCATCTTCACAAACACACACACTTTCACACACGTTCACACACGTTCACACACACATTCAACCATTTCGTTAATCACAGCAGCTTCCAAACTTCACCACCAATTCAGTTCTCAACTAAATTGCAAACTGTAAACAATTTTAAAGAGGACACATCCTCAGCTACACTTTGAAATAAATAGTTTGAGATTTGGTTCAGTAGAAAAAAAGTTACATCAAAATATCTGCGACTTCAAGGGGGTCAGTAAAGCACCTATTCACCTTAAATTAACATAAACTTTTTAATTTTAAAATAAAAGGATACTTTTCTTAGGCTTAAATGATAGAAAAATGCATGAAGAATTCAGAATCGTTAGTCGCATTGAACAGAAATTAGTAGAAAAAGAGTTATGGGGTAAAATGTTACGAAATTTAATGTCAGTAAATGAGGAAGTAAGGGAGTAACGCCCATGCAATAAGAATAAAGAATATATTTCTAAAATGAATGCTTATATTCTGAGTCGGCGAGCTGGCAGAAACGTTACCCCACCGGACGAAACGTTTAGCGGTATTTCGTCTTTCCTTTTGTTCTGAGTTCAAATTCCGCCGAGGTCGACTTTACCTTTCATCCATTTCGGATCTATTCAATTAGACGTACAGATTATTTAATTATCTTGTTTTTTAACTAGACACTTTCAAACTTCCGATACTAGTTGAATGTGTCACGTAGAACAGGGTTTACCCTTAACGTTTTTGATAAAATTTTGTATTTTAGAAGTTAGTTCGCCAGAAGTTACAGAGTGACAATGGACAAATTCGTATTTGGTAAGTGCCAATACACGAAACTCTCAGCTTTTGACTTACTCTCTAACTTCTGCGGATGATATATATACATATTACATATAAGTGTTAAAAAATCTCATCACACAATCGAACCAATGAAAGAGCTTCTACTTGGTCGCTCAACACGCTAAAAATAGCAGCCAAAGTATCCCCCTACCTAAATCACACGCCCATTGTACGTAATGTCCTAGATTATCCCTAAAAAGACTGTTTGCTGAAGGCTGGAATGTCTTTGATGATAGGTTTGAAGTATCGGGTTGATTTGAGGCTAAATAACAACATTATGGTAAATTTCTATATTAACACCCACACGATTTTCACTAAGAAAAAAATGCAAAAAAATTGATTTTTTTGCGTGGAATCAAGTACCCTGACCTCCTAATATGTTGCAAATCCCTTATTTTGGTTCAGAAAAAATGTGGAGATCCCACCACCACCACCACAAATCCTGGAATCATTGGAGTTTTTTTTTTTCGTTGAATGAATTCCTGTGACCTCTTAATATTGCAAAATTAGGTTACTTAAGTAACCTAATATTGCAAAATAAGATTACTTTAACCTGGTAACTGATGGTTTTGGGGTCTTGCTGTTTGTAACTTTTGGTGAGCCACGATGCAACCAACAACATGGTAAAAATCCCTGCCATTAATTTGGTGTGGATGGGTAATATCAAATAATTCAATCACAACATA
>NC_068996.1:4054401-4056398 GCF_001194135.2 Octopus bimaculoides | reverse complement strand
TTGTAACTTTTGGTGAGCCACGATGCAACCAACAACATGGTAAAAATCCCTGCCATTAATTTGGTGTGGATGGGTAATATCAAATAATTCAATCACAACATATATTTAAATTAGACATGAAAAAAAATTTTAATATTATCTTGCAGTATTTTATAAGGTAAAATCTTAAATTATTGACACATTATTTATTATTTTATAACAGCAATACCTGGAAAAATCATGGATTACATGGAAAAATGCGAGCATGAAAAGTAATATTCTTAAGATTATAAACCTGGAAAGGTACAGGACAAGTTATTAACACCTGGAAAAGTATAGGACAAACTATTACTGCAAGTAAAGTAAAGAATAAGAAACTTTTTACTTAAGATTTTTGCAGCTAAAATTAAAATTTCAATATTAAAAATATTTTATTATAGTTTACGAGTAACACTATTTAAGTAGAATTTGGCTAATTTACTACCTTAAATACAGAAAAAAGTGACTAATTAGACAAACTTACAAATTAGCTGAACAGTTTTGTTCAATAAATTTAAAAGATGAGAACTGTAAAGAGGGATAAATTAGGAGAAGTGGCATTCTTTGCTGCAATATTTGAAGCACTCATGTAACTTGGTTTGGCTTCATGTTCTTACTTGATATGGCTGCGGTTAGAGGCATTATCATGCGTAGAGCCGACCAGGCCCACCAGTATTCTCCATAGCTGGCAGTTCCGTGCCAGTCCCTCTGCATGCTCCAGGGTGATGTCAAGCCTCTGGAGATCTTCCCCAATCACATCCAGCCATGTGGTGCAGGGCATACCACGAGGCTACTTCCAACCTGCAGCTCCTGCGTCGAATGAGAGTAAAGCCCTGGAAGATTGGTCTAGCGGAAGACGGACAGCTATGACGTGGGAAGCAGTTAATATCCATGGAAAATTTCATTTGTGGAATCCTTAAATAAAAGAACATTTAGATTCTCCTACACCATTATAGTACTAGATTTAAAAAATCCACAGAATAAAACAAGCAGTGCTCAGCACAATAGGTTTTGCAATAAAATAATGAACCGAACCATTGAATACTATACGAACAAAGCAATAAATATATCTACTAAAATGTACAAACGAGTCATAATGTGTATTATATAAATCAAATGTATAGAATAGATGAATATAGAATCAGAATCTATGAAGCAAAATCTTTTGAGACATTTCCCAGTATGATCATGACTAAAGAATATTAGTCACACGCCTGGTGTATATTGAATATGATAATAATATATCACAAAACGAAAAATTAAACGGGGGCCGATAAAAACAGTATGGGAACATCAATTAACCAATGTAACATAGAAAATTCATTACAAAGCCATACGTGTTAAAGATTCTTGTGATGACACACCATGCACATATGACAAGGACCAATTGCAACAGTCTATGCAATACTGTTTTGTCAACGCACCCAGTTGAAGAACTAGGGTCTCCCAAGACATATAAATAGAGGTTGCCTGGCCGTGGTAGGTGTGTTGAGTAGCAGTCGAGTAGCAGTTGTGTAGCGGTTGAGTAGAGATCATCCGAAGGTGCTAGATAGCAGTAGATTGACACATAACAAATACCAACATAGCAAATTATTTAGAAGGAACGAAGTTCATAACACAAATGTTCAATACAGAATTCCCACGAAATGGAAACAGTTAATGGTGCAAGGAATACTTAGAATCCAGTACAACGTTAAAACAAATTGAGATGATAATATGCAGCAATCACTAACAAAAATAAAACAGACTTTGAAAAGTGATATAGAATGCAACGGTAAAAATTCAAAATTTTAAATGTCTCTGTGTACATGGGAAAGACAGGGAGATAAAAACAATGAATGTTTATCTACACACACACACACACACACACACACACACAAATATATAAAAACATATATACATATATATGTATATATATCTGTATGTACACACTCAATAATATGTGTGTGTATGTATATGTATATATATATATATATACA
>NC_068996.1:4053537-4054029 GCF_001194135.2 Octopus bimaculoides | reverse complement strand
TATATATATACATATATATACACATACATATATACATATATATACACGTATATTTATATACACATATATATACATGAGTGTATTTAAAATATAGATATAATGTGTACACAGAATTATATGTGCGTATATAATATATACACACAATTATATACCTGTGTGTGTATATATATATATTCCTACACATATTTTCACCCACACACACGCACAAAATCTTATATCCATGTGAATTGTATCGTTCACTTCATACATAGTCATGTATGTGTGTCTGCACTTACGTAGGTATTCTCACTCTAACATTATGCATGCACGTAGACATATGTATAAACGCTATTTCAAATAAAATACCATTGTTCGCTGCAATTAAAATTCGATTTGACAAATATGTGTAACGTATCCGCCTACCATCTTTTTTACCAAGTATAAAGCCACACATATATGTGTATAATACGTATATACATACCTATATGTATATATATATATATATATACACAC
>NC_068996.1:4050439-4053048 GCF_001194135.2 Octopus bimaculoides | reverse complement strand
AAGCTAGAATTCCCGTTTATAGACGCAGGATTGTATGGTGATGACGGCCTTATAGTCACCCATAATTTAAACGGCCACGAATTAGATAAACTTAGGAAGGATCTAATTGCTTTCTTCCAAAGGATTGGCTTGCGGATTACAATAGATACTAACCTCAAAAAGGTAGATTTCTTAGATGTAAATTTAGACTTGAATTCTGATATATTCAAACCTTACCGTAAGCCTAATGATATTAACAAATCTAATGATATTAAAAAATCTTATATTAACAAAGAATCCAACCATCCGCCAGTTATTCTTAGAAACTCACTTAGTAACGTAGGTAGGCGAATATCGTCAATTTCATGTGAAAATCTATACATGTATTAAATAAATAATCTTCAATATGAACGATACATACATTTGACACTGTAGTCTGTGTTATACAAAGTAGAGATGAAGGAGTGTTAACCAAATAGAAACATCAGCACAATGACATCGACCGATATTCTAATTCTTTTGACTCGATTAAAATGTAACCCGGAAACAGAGACGGAATGCTGAAATCCCCAGTGATCATGTGGTCTAGACGCAATTTGAACTCAGGAAAATAAAGGCTCCAAAGAATGCACCTAACTCATCGATCAAGTCAAACTCCTTACTACTTAAACAGAATTAATGAGAGCTAATGTCAAATCACAATGCGCACAGCCTGAGTCTTAGATTTGAAGACCTATACCGCAACAATTTAGCATATACAGGTTTACGAATCCTACGATAGTCTCCCACAAAGTATATTCTGTCTTACAAACCAAATTTCAGCAAGAGATCTGCAAAAGGATTCAATTAGACGGAGATAAACTATGAACATTTATAATCCAACAAAGACGTTTCAATTATGGATATGCACGAAGTAAATACAAGACGCGTGATAGGACTTTCATGTCTTCTTCGATCAGCGCTCCAGTTCGATTCATAAACAAACATAAACACACGCACTTATATACCTGTGCTTGCGAACATTCACACATGCATATATTCACATAAACATGTTCGTAAATTAGAGGTCACGACCAAGACCTAGCTGGAGCGCTGCCTTCAGAGGTGAATGTTCCTTTTTTTAAAGCTACCCCTCTTTAGCCTATGCTACATAATTCGTAAAGGTCAGCTCCAACTCGAGATTAAAAATTTCCTTCCAGTCTGTGCGAGAAGACATCATACATGCAAACTCTGAGACAGTACTCAATTCTAAATACGATATAATTACACGAAAATATCTTAAACGGTACTGACCATCAGGCTTTAGTAGGAGGAAAACTTTTGTATAGTCAGGGTAAATTTATTAATGGTAATGGTAAATGTATTTACATATATTATACAAAATATTTCACATCTACCTTTAAAAACAGGGTGTTACGTCCTTATTACTTGTGTGATTTTATGCTGCCCTGGTAACTGTTAATCTATTTTTTCCGTGTTAATTGTAAACAAGGGAAAAACACACACATCCATTTATATATATATATATATATATATATATATATATATATATATATATATACATAAGGATATATTTATATTTATAAATATACAATTACATTGATACACATTTGAAATCGGTTTGTTTCATTGGTCCTTTTCAACTGACGGTCTGCTCAATAACTAGTTATATGAAATTTAAAATCGTATTATTTAAAGTCGAAGGAAACCTTAATAAAAGATTAGCTTTAGTAGAAGGAAAAAATTCTGTATAGTCGGGGTAAATTTATTAATGATAAAATAAATTTAAATTAAGATACGTCCGTTTGAAATACTAACATTTACAAAGAACTAACATCATAAAAATACATAAACATTTAATAATACTTACACATACGAAAATAACCTAAACATACAAACATACAAACGTTGGTACATGCCTTCATACATATACAAACAAAAACAGGCATAACATAAATAAATATTCTAATTGCATACATAGGTATCGACATACATAGGTATCCACGTCTGTATTTCTAAATATAGGACTTAGTTGTTAGAAACTAGAGAAAGAAAACGAAAAGAAAATCAGATAATAATAAGTGGTGGGAGAAAGAAAAAAAAAGTGGTGGGAGAAAGAAAGAGAAAAAGAAAATAGATTGATAGATAGAAGAGAAAGAGAGAGAAATGATTTGGCAGTTGGCGTTCCCTAAAAGTATCTAACAAATGTTAGATACTTCAGTAAATAGGCAAACGCACAGATATAAAAAAGACATGCATATGTACATAAATACATACATGCAGCAGACATGTTGATACGCATACAAATATACAAATAAACATATGCGTAAATATTGTTGGCGCTCCGTCGCTTACGAAGTCAAGGGTTCCAGTTGATCCGATCAACGGAACAGCCTGCTCGTGAAATTAACGTGCAAGTGGTTGAGCACTCCACAGACACGTGTACCCTTAACGTAGTTCTCGGGGATATTCAGCGTGACACAGTGTGACAAGGCTGACCCTTTGAATTACAGGCACAACAGAAACAGGAAGTAAGAGTGAGAGAAAGTTGTGGTGAAAGAGTACAGCAGGGTTCGCCACCATCCCCTGCCGGAGCCTCGTGGAGCTTTAGGTGTTTTCGCTCAATAAAC
>NC_068996.1:4049999-4050429 GCF_001194135.2 Octopus bimaculoides | reverse complement strand
GTTTTGTATGATCGTGTATAGAGGAATATATTATTTTATTTAAAAGAATTCCAACTCTATTTTTTATGTTTTATTTATATTCTTGTAAAATTAATGTGGGATATAGAATATGGAATATATAATATATAATATAAAAATGGATGGTACAATGAAATGAAGTATTGAATGTCTTATTGGATATATGGAATATGTCTTATTGAATATATGAAATATTGAGTGTTCACTATAAAGGATTAAATATATAAAGGCGAATACGTATTTTGTATACCTTGTGGTATTTCATCGTGGCCGGCATGACAGACTGTAACATCCATTTTTATATTATATATTATATATTCCATATTCTATATCCCACATTAATTTTACATGAATATAAATAAAACATAAAAAAACAGACAGAGTTGGAATTCTTTTAAATAAAATAATATAT
>NC_068996.1:4046657-4048838 GCF_001194135.2 Octopus bimaculoides | reverse complement strand
GACACTGGGGTAAAATATACGAATCCCATTATACCCATCATGACTACCCGTCTGATAAGGGTACATCAGGCACATGCATCACAACCATGTGTGCGCGACATGGTGATCACATATCAAGATAAACAGCGCATGAACTCGCAGGTGGGGCCCAGTTAGAATTTTCGGCAGGTCGAATAGCCCATCCCGCCCAAAAGGTCCTTGAATAAGGTTTGCTTAAGGATGTTGAACGAAACACTCATGTTTCCAAAGGTGAATTATTCAGACCCCAAAGAATTCCTCTCAACACATGGCTATGATGCACCCCCACTACTTCTGCTCATGATCAGAGATGCACATA
The DNA here is from genome assembly GCF_001194135.2 of Octopus bimaculoides. Classification (NCBI taxonomy): domain Eukaryota; kingdom Metazoa; phylum Mollusca; class Cephalopoda; order Octopoda; family Octopodidae; genus Octopus; species Octopus bimaculoides. Next base: position 4,048,501 of record NC_068996.1, on the reverse strand, counting down.
TCGTCAGCCACCAAAAGACATGCTCAACCGGTTAAGGTCAAATTTGTACATACTTATTTTATTATAAATGCAAAACAACACCGCAAACTGCGATAGGTGAACCGTGATATGGCGAAGGATTACCCTAAATAAATATTTGAAGAACGTAAAATATCAAATAATCGTTGATTCACATGAAAGAAATCATTTGTACAATGTATTAGCAACCATTGAGTCTTTTGTATGCTGATATTTAATATGCTTGTATTACAGAATTACGGATACACTGTTGTATGAGTAGAGTGAATGTCTGTTGTCTGTAGCAGAGGGCATTAAACACCGGGCTGTCATACAAATAAATCCTTTTCTTACATGAAGGGCAGTATCTCAAGAATAACGTAAAAGGGTTTTATTAAATGGAGTAAAATTCCAATAGAGGGAATCTTGAGGCATTTAAAGCTATATCTGAGTGTAATGTGAAACGCACCTACACATACACACGTCATATACATGTATATCTTATACTCACACAAACACAATCATACAAATATGCACGCGCGCACACACACACATAAATATATATATACACGTGTGTATGTACATGTGTGTACATATGTATATGTACTTGGTTTTAAATTGAATTAATATTCAATTTATCACTTTATCTATATAAATGATAATTTAAATAGTTATGTTCTCCAGCCGGCAACATATACTGCAGTGAATTATTCTCTGCAGAATTGTTTCCGGAATTTTGCGCGCTGGAGCCGAAGCATTTTGAAAAATAACCCCAATGTAATCGGTAGAACTGTATGCAAGTCTTATTTCGTGAAGAGAATTCGTTTATAGTTCTGCAAATTATATTGATTCTAGAACGGCTGTGCTGATTAGAATACAGATGTTGTTACGTAAGTAAAACGTTAATGTTCGAAACTGCAGTACATAGATAATTCTTTATTCAGTATACTTTTCATTTTGTCCTGTTCTGGTGTTTTGCGAAATTTTTCTGGAGAACAGTATTTTCTTTGTGGCTGGGTCGTTGATGACCTCTTTCTAACATATTGGAGGAGCTAACCATAGCCAGAATCAAACCCACAAATCAACGCTTACATGGCTCCTATCGCATCCGATTGGGCCAAACGCTCACCCATCAATTTCAGCCAAATATAATGAAAATTTACTTAAACCGTCTAATACTACATATAATATTTGTAAACAAACCAGAAAGGCTTTCCAAGTTACAGAGAGAAAGCTACTATGACTGAAATCGGATGCGCAAAGAGCCGTGTGGGCGTTGATTTGTGGGTTCGATTCTGTCTAGGGTTAGCTCATCATTTTTCGGTCATATGTTTGTGCTTAAAATTTGTCGCTTCACATCGGAGAATATATATCATTATGACATATTATCATACAATTGTAAATATATTTTAGAATTGAGAGAGTGGAACAGGTAAAATTCAGGCTAAATATGTTTCCTAGCTAGCTGATCCTCTGATGTAACAAATCCTCAACGAGGGGTACTCAGTATGAATGCGGATAAAAAGTGCGAATACTGACTACCCTTGTTGAGGGTAGGATCAGCTAACTAGCAAAAATATGTAGCCAGTATTTGACCTGCTCCAGTCCATCAATTAAAATTTTTATTTTCATTCATAGCAACACTAATTGCTAATCATAAGCTATACAGAAACTTTCAGTCTAAAATTTCCTCGCAACTTCGATATGGGAAAAAGTGAACAACTTACACTGCCAATAAGTTGTTGTTTCTGATCGTAAACTCTCCAGTTTATTTGTCTCCATATGTGTGTGTGGATATATATATACACACACACACACACACACACACACACACACACACACACACA
>NC_068996.1:4037253-4038855 GCF_001194135.2 Octopus bimaculoides | reverse complement strand
AAAAGCAGGGTATGTGAATCACATGAAAACACATGAGGGTAGAAATTCCAGACACCCTAAATACCAACCGCCTTCTGCGACCTGTGGCATATGTCACAAGGTTTGTAAAACAATACCCGGACTTAAGAGACATATGCTGGTTGACAGAAGCGTTTCCTTAGAATCAGATACCAGCGGGCAAGGATCGAGAGGCCTGAACATTTGTCATCTGTGCTGTAGACCGTGTCGCTCAGCAGCCGGACTTCAAAGTCACTTGAGGGCTCAGCAACGGAGTGATTGTACTGCGTGATGATATGTGTGGATTGTTGATGGGATGGCTATCGTCTGTCAAGATGGAGCAGTCGTTATATATATAAATTAGTGTGCATTTCTATGCACAAAAGAGGTGACTCTGACAGGACGCATTACATGCTGAAAAAGTCAGTTAAACTCCAAACCACGGATAAGAGTAATTTCAAATGGAATGAATGATCAAAACATTTCAATAGTTACCACATACTCGGGTTTCGACATCAATGAACAAATAAAATAATTTGCCATCCGTGTCTCTTGAGTAATGGCGCTACAATTAATGTATGTTTGTGGAACACTGAAGACACACATGCTCCATGTATATACATAATAATTTTTCAAAATCCACCGCGCAACCGCAGCTACAATCAGCAGCAAATAAAAGTTATGGACTAATGTTCTTCAAAATTATGAAAACTTTCGATATGAAAATATTAAGGGTAGAAAATTTAGAGAAATATTCTATCGGTGGCCATATATATATGTATGTATATATATATATATATATATATATATATATATATTTATCAAAAATTTAGATTTAAAAGAGAGTATTGAAATTTATTCCTATGTCAACATTTCTGTATAAGGCTATATTTAACTGTCAAATTCAAGTCAAACATATAATTTACCTTACACATCTTCAGGGAAAAAGGTAAAGAACAAAAAGTAAACACCAAAAACATCGTCTCTAAGTCCAATTCATATTCAAATTTCTTCATAAATAACTCGTTAAATAAAGGTCCGTTAAAGGGAGAAAACGCCTCATAATATTATTAATAAATTATAAACAATCACATATTGCAATGGAAATCTATATTATGTTATCTATAGAAGCTTTAACAAAAATACAACTGCTATTGGTAAATTATACATTGATATGGCCTGCCTTAAGACCTAATATTATACTATGATATACTATAATACCCGGTCATATTACAATTTATTTAAACCAGCGAAATGTGTGTCTTGGATAATGTGTTCATCTTAGAGCATTATTTGTTAGTTTATTTATCAACTTACCCTTAGAGAATAATATAAAATATAGTTCTAAATTACATAACGAACAATATCTCCTACCTTTGAATTTGACAGTTAAATATAGCCTTATACAGAAATGTTGACATAGGAATAAATTTCAATAATAATGGATATCAGCGTCAAAACTCTTTTAATTTAAAATTTTTGATATATGACCAAGGAGATCGATCCTTAAGGAGTGTACTTTAAACTTTTGCGGAGAAATCTCTTGCTATATTGGTAGCGGTTACATGTTTTTCTCATCATCAACACATTGTGGAGATATCATCA
>NC_068996.1:4034898-4036838 GCF_001194135.2 Octopus bimaculoides | reverse complement strand
AATAATGTAAATAATATATAGATATATGCATATATCCATACATATATGTACATACCTACATCTATATGTATACATGCATGCATACACGAGTATAGGACATAAAAAAAAAAACATTAAGCACAATGAGAAACGAAAACATAAAAGCGAAAACAGAAAACGAACTTTTTTCGAACAACGAAACAAACAGAGAAACGAGACATGCAACATAAAAAGTATATCCCTTCGTCAGTTGTCCCTGTTTCATCTACTCCGGAAGATGTTTGTAAGTCAGTCAGGAACACATAAGTACCGTTAGTTTCGCTTCAACATTTAAATTTCATTTGTGTCAAAATATTTTCGTCGCTTAATAGGCTGGAGAGAGACAGAAACCAAAGAAATAACATTGGTGCTTGGTATGACAAAAAGAAATTTCACAGAGTACTGTCTGTCGACGCTACATTTCTTTAACGAGTCAAGTGGGGGTATTTAAGAAGATCCTACGCACAATATCGACACATGCCAATGATGCAATGCAGAGACAAGTCACCGAAACTGTCTGTATACAGGAGTACAAAGCTACACTCAACCGCATACCCGAGTTGAGTAACAGCCATATTCCATTCGGAAGTATCCATCAATAATCACCCCTTACTCTCATTTATATGTAGAATTTCATACATACAAGTTGAGACGCATGATACCCATATAGGTATGTGTGTGTGTGTGTGTGTGTGTGTGTGTGTGTGTGTGTGTGTGTGTGTGTGTGTGTGTGTGTGTGTGTGTGTGTGTGTGTGTGTTTGTATAAATATGTATAGTTGTATGAGTGTGCATAAATTTATATGCTCACAAACATACATGCATATATATATATACATACATCCATACAGTGACGCTCTTGTAATCCCAAGGTGCAACTGCATGTGTAGGATATGTCATGCTTCTGTGGAACTCATCCTGTGATTAGCAGCTGTTCTAAAATGTCATCGCGATACTAGCTCACTATGCGACACGATGACGTTGCTAAAATTTACAATGCTATCCGGAAAAAAATAAACTACCCTGAAATAAACTTAGAGAATCCCTCTGTTATGGAATACATTCATCAACACCAAATCAAGGAATACTCGTGGAATATTCCCATCAAAACATCTGTGAAATGTAAACATAACAGGTCCGATATTGTTGTTTGGGACAGAGGGGCAATGGTATGTGCCATCATAGAGGTTAGCTGCCCTGCAGATATAAGTATCTCTTTGAAAATCAAGGAAAAATAGGATATCTATGGACAACTGCTTTGAAACCTTCAGCTTCTATATCCAGACTATGAATTCATATTCATACCAATAATAATTGGAGCACTAGGTTTTGTTAGTAAATGCTTAAAGGAGAATCTGGATAAACTGGGATTTTCAGAAAGAGAAACTGACCGGCTAATTCTTACATTAGAAGTCCAGTCTGTAAGTGGAACAGTAAAAATATGCAAGACTTTTTTCAAGTTCCAAACGTGAATTTGTTCTCTGTAAACTACATCTTTGCTGGAAATCGGCTCCCCCACTCAGTGGAAGATTTTTAATAATTAAAAAATAGAAGAGACATACATACATACATACATGCATACATACGTACATACATACATAAGGAGTTATTTCCCTTTATACTTCTTATATCCAGCCTTTTCTCAAATAACTCCTTATATTGAACTATACTACTTCCCCCTTTAGTTAACTCTCTCATATCGTCTCTTATTAAGGGATATCCCTAATATCCCAGAGACGCTTGTAAAGTTACATTTCTCTTTATAAATTTCACACAACCTTGGTTTTGTTGGCTCATTTTATTGTACATAGACATGCTCACACAAGACCCGCATTAGACACATCACTCGTATTACTATCCAACCGAGAGTCTTATATAGCCTTACCTGCCATCTTGATATTATATAAATATATATATGTATATAT
>NC_068996.1:4034136-4034798 GCF_001194135.2 Octopus bimaculoides | reverse complement strand
CTTGACAGAGCAACAAATTGGTACGACCACAAACCTGAAGGCATCGTCGAAAATGTTAATGCAAAGATCCTGTGGGATTTTATGATTCAGTGCGACCATGAAATAGAGAATAGGAAGCCGGACATAGTATTAATTGAGAAAGAAAACAAACTATGCTGGATCATATATTATAGCAAACCCAGCTGACAACAAGGTATGCGATAAGGAAGAAAGAAAAGTCGAGAGATATGACAGGTTAGCTTGGGAAGTTAAGCAGTTGTGGTCGATGAAAAAGGTAGCAGTAGTATCAATAATTGTCGGAGCCCTGGGAACAGTGAGCAAAAATCTCGAGAAGTACGAAGAACAAATAGGGTCTGCAATAAGGGTGGAGCACTTGGAGAAAACAGCACTGCTTGGAACCGCTCGAATACTCCGGCGTTAGAAGTTGTGCAAAGGCAATGATGATGATGATAATAATACTAATACTAATAATAATAATAATAATAATAATGATAATAATAATAATAATAATAATAATAAGTTCTACCACCCAAACAGACCTTGTGGATAAATAACATCCAGAACAAAATTTTAAAAAAGAGAAAAGATTTATCGATTCTCAACGAAATTAGTAAACAATCAACACAACTAAGTAACAAGAAGAAAACAAAAATACTGTACAA
>NC_068996.1:4030260-4031439 GCF_001194135.2 Octopus bimaculoides | reverse complement strand
GTGAAGTGAAAGCACGTTATAAAAATAAAACTACTGAACAATAATAATAATAATAATAATTATTATTATTATTATTATTATTATTATTATTATTATTATTATTAGTAGTAGTAGTAGTAGTAGTAGTAGTAGTAGTAGTAGTAGTATAGATGTCAACTAATTTTGAAAATGCTCATTTAATACTTATAAAATGCTTCCATATTGATATCAGACAAGTACAGTTTCTTTTGGTTTATTCCAATAGTATTCCTACCTACTAACCAATGTGTGTTGATGTTTAAAATACGATGTAATTAGCCATCTAAAATCTCTTGAATAGCATGCCATAAAGCAAGAACAATTTCAATGTCATCAGAAAACGAGGATGCTGTAGGGCTTTTGGGTTTTTTTTTTGTTTTATTGCACTGCGGGTATGGTTATGTTTATTGATGTTTAGCTCCACGTAAAAGTTAATAATTGGTCTGCTTCGATAGCCTCCCCTCTTCACGCCACCGATGTTATCAAAAGGAAAAGCAAAGGGGCTGATACAGCTTGGCACCTGTGACGTCGCAACTCATTTCTACAGCTGAGTGGAGTTGAGCAATGTGAAATAGAGTGTCTTGCTCAAGAACACAACACACAGCCCGATCCCGGAATCAAATTCACTACCTCATGATTCTGTGCCCAATGCTCTAACCACTGAGCCATGCGCTTTTACTTAAAGACATAATATATACTGTAGCTAGATGAACGTTGTTGCTGTAGTCACTCAAGAGAACGACAGACGTGGTTTACCATTCTTGAAGCTTCTCAGTGCTGCGCAACCAATCAGCGCCTGCCTAAACAAATTTCGTGTCACGATATAAAGAGAGCAAGAGATAAAACGTTCACTGGCATTGTGGAATCTTGCCAGTCTGTAGAAGCAAGTCCAGGGTACTAAGTGCTGCAGCATTAAAACAGAATATCTACTAGTGTATCATACTAAACGTACACACACTGTTAGAACTATAATCTGTGGAACTGTCTGAAAGAAAATAGTGAAAATTCATTGGCAGTGCCAGGCTGCAGAAAAACTCAGTGTTACACGGTTGAAACGGCTTTGAATTAAAATCGCCGTTAAGTTCGTTTATCTCCGACGCATTTTGTTTTTTTAACTAAAGTATTGGAAGAGATTATATCTCAGACAATTCTTCATTTAAC
>NC_068996.1:4028890-4029821 GCF_001194135.2 Octopus bimaculoides | reverse complement strand
ATATATATATATATACATATGAGAAGGAAAGAAGTATTTGTTTGAATTGAATCCTTACCTCTAACACCTTAGGACATCACTCGTAAGTGTCACCGACATGCTCACAAAATACAGTCTGTTTGCATTGCGTTATGTCATTTTCATATTCAAACTACAGATACGTTTATACTCATCTTCCTCTCTAGCTACACACACAAACATATTCAAGGAATAAAATACTGCAAAAGAAAAACAAAAAGACATAATCAAAGTTTTCGATTTATAAACTCGTGCCTGTGTTTATCATACGTACACACGCGCACGCACACACACACACAGACGCACACACAAACACACACTTGGCTATATGTATATATGCATATATGTATGCATCTATTTATGTATGCATCTATTTATGTATGCATGCTTATATGATTGTACGCATGTTTATACATAGATACCTACACACCCATACATATATATCCACGTCTCTCTCTCTCTCTCTCTCTCTCTCTCTCTCTCTCTCTCTCTCTCTCTCTCCATATATATGTTCTTACATATAGATAGATAAATAGATAGACAGATAGATATTGATATATAGATAGATAGACAGACAGATAGATAGATAGATAGATAGATAGGTTTCTTTATTAGCCACACAGGGCTCAACACAGAGGGGACAAAATACAAATGTAGAGTTTTTCTTTTCGAGGGGGTCGAAAACAAAGCAGAAAAAAAAACAAAAGTGGGGACAACGATGAAAAAAAAACATCGCAAAACGTTTGGGGTATTTACAAAAAATACGAAATAATACAAAAGATTCCCAATAAATGGGGAGGTTATCCGTGGAAAGAAAAACCTACGAAAAGACCACGGTAACCTCGGTCTTTAGCGTCACAGTTTGTTAAATAAAATTTCTTTTAGTTAAGCAAGAAACGTAAGTAACTCTCTG
>NC_068996.1:4022012-4023306 GCF_001194135.2 Octopus bimaculoides | reverse complement strand
ATATATACATGTCTGTGGTGTTAGAACACCAACATTGCTAGAAATAAGAGCTAAAAAGATCTAATGCTGTAATTGAACCACATAATTGTATACATTATTACGGTCAGTACATAGGTATACAGTTATGTGTTCTAGCTAAAACATTAGAGCTTTTTAGGTCTTATTTCTAGCAATGTTGGTGTTGTAACACCACAGACATGTATATATATATATATATATACAAAGAGAGAGAGAGAGAGAGAGAGAGAGAGAGATACATTCATTCATTCATACATACATACATACATACAAACATACATACATACATACATACATACATACATACATACATACACACATGCATCATTACGTGAATTGATATATTGTATATCTAATAGGAATATTTTCGAAGTAAAGTCTTAGTAAATGGCTAAAAGATTTGACTGAATTTAAGTTGGGAGCCATCCCTCCATGTCTCACTCATTCTTTTCTCTGTCACTCTCTCTCTCTCTCTTTCTCACTCAATCTTTCTTTAATTTTCAGGGTTTTTTATGTGTTATTTCATATAGCCAGAAGTACACGTCTGTCAAAATACTCGTATATACCGTTTATACCGCAATTCTGATCGTGAAGGCGAATGTACACGTGTTTCTATATACGTGTGTGTGTTTATGTGTGCATTTATGCGTGCGTGCGTGTGTGCGCGTGCGTGTGTGTGTGTGTGTGTGTGTGCGTGTCTAGGAGGACAGCTCCATTCTTTGAATAATCACAAATGTGTATGAATTAAAATGGTAATTCTATTAAAATAAATTAATGAATGGATGGGTTTCAGATGGGATAAATTTATCCTTGTAAGGTAAGAATGTGTGAACGTTTAGACGAATACACAATCGTATGGATGAATGAAAGAAGTTGTATACCTATGTTATTTGTATGTGTAAGATATCTGTGGACAGAAAATATTTGCAAGCTTTAGTATATATGAATATATGTTTTGTATATATGTATGTATGTGTGAATGTATGTGTATGTATGTATGTATGAATACACACACGCACACACTCACATACATACAAACACTGACACAAAAACACACACACATAGATATAATATATGTATACGAAGGGCTTCTTTTAGTTTCCTGCTACTAGATCAACTTATAAAGATTTCGTCAGCTCGAGGCTATAGTGGAAGAGACTTGTCGAAGATGCCATGCAGTGGAACTCAACCTCGAAGTATGTGGTTGGGATGGGAAGCAAGCTTCATACCACACAGCCACGCCTGCGCCTATATATATATATATATATATATATAT
>NC_068996.1:4020881-4021579 GCF_001194135.2 Octopus bimaculoides | reverse complement strand
ATATATATATATATATATATATATATATATATAAAGGTTATGAAGGATAATGGAGTCAACCAAACCCTAACGATACAGGTTTGGTAAGTGCTGTATACCGACTAGTTTTGCCCCTGATGTGGTTGCAACATGAGTGGGAAACATAACATGAGTCGTGTATTAGCGTGTGTATATATACACAAAAGAATAAGATAAAGAGACCAATGGCATAAGTTAATTTATATTTTATGTAGAAAGTCTTACAGCTGTTTCACTTCGGACTGTCCTTTAAGTAAACAACGCACAGAGTAAACTGGACACGATATGATATATATCCACCATTGCAACTATAATTATCACTGGAGAATACCCACACGGATTCTATACATGGATGTTTACTGTTGGAATGGTACTATACTCCAAGTACTTTTTCTTCTTTGTTTTTTCTTCTCCGCATCGCTCTCATTTCTTACTGATACATGTAATAATCCATTCTTCTACTATTACCGTCTCCGATGAAGGGATACATTGAATTTTCCCTGAAACAGCTGTAAGACTTTCTACATAAAATACAAATTTACTTATGCCATTGGTCTCTACACCAGCATGACCGCAGCCACTTGGCTGAAACACATAAATAAATTTTAAAAAATAGATATATATATATGCATTTATAAATACATATGAGTATATACTTGAAAATATGTAAATATATATGT
>NC_068996.1:4017160-4019981 GCF_001194135.2 Octopus bimaculoides | reverse complement strand
TATATATATATATATATATATATATATATATATTTGTGTGTGTGTGTGCGTGTATGTGTATATGTGTATGTATGCGCATACTTGTGTATTTGAGTAACTTCCAGGTTGTGTGCAGAAGTAAATGTACCTGTATATAGATGCGCACACACATGCGCACATGCACTGATATACTCGAACCTCCACACATACAAATACATAGAGCAATATAGTTCCTATCTGTGAGCAACTTATGCATTAGGTAAACGCTATCGTCTGTCACCCAGTCCCTGTCTGGGTCCCGTCAGAGATGCCCCACCCTAGTCACTGGGTAATTGTCAAGTCTGTCCTTGGCTTGTCACACTAGCCTGTAATTCAACACCTACGGGATATATATAGATTGTCTAGCTGACTGCTTGACATATGTCTTTCTTTCTACCTTTCATTCTTTCTTTCTATTTTTCTTTCTTTCTTCCTTTCTTTCTTTCTTTCTTTCTTTCTTTACTTACATGTATGCATGCTTGTAGGTATGTGTGTAAATATGTTTATGTCGTATTTCTGTATAGCTGCGTCTATATGCGCACGTCATACACATACACATGCATGCATACGCATGCATGTATACGCACACGTGCAAACACATACACAACTATCTATCTATCTATCTATCTATGTGTGTTATACATACATACATACATACACACACACATATATATATATATATATATATATATATATATATATGTATGTATGTGTGTGTGTGTGTGTGTGTGTATATATATATATATGTATACATCTATATACACATATATGTATATATATATGTATGTATATATATATGTGTGTACATATATGTACATATATATATACACACACACACACACATATATATATATATATATATATATATATATATATATATATATATATATATATATATATATATATATATATACATATATATATATGTGTGTGTTTGTGTGTGTGTGTGTGTGTGTGTGTGTGTGTGTGTGTGTAGGTACGTACATAGATATACATGTGTGCGTATGTATATACACATTTACGTTGCGCATGTATAGCAATTTGCGTGAGCACAGGTGGTTAAATGTCGGCATAAATTGTACCCGTTTTCCTCTAAATACGGATTGCGCAACATCATAATCACCACGACCAACACAAAATATCGCCATCACCGACAAGAACGACAATATTTTTTACCATCAAGCATTAGTCCCAAAGCATGACAATGCAACCACAGCTACCACCGACAACCACCTCCAGCTACCATCACTCTCACCACCAACAACAATTTTGCAAGTCGAACCAACGTGGTCACTCTTCTTGCTAAAAAATAACAGTTAAATTTTACTTAAATCGGATAAAATTGTCCTCAAAAAAAAAAAAATAGTAAAGGATCCATTGTATAATATAGTTCAATGCTCACAGGTTAGTCATGGCTGGTGGTGGTGGTGGTGTGGGGTAGGGTAGTGGTGAGGCTGATGGTGAGGCTGATGGTGGTGTTGGTGTTAGTGTGGTGGTGGTGGTGGTGGTGGTGATGGTGGTGGCGGTGAGCTATATTATAAGTAATGACAAGTTGGGGGAGGAATTACATTGATAACGGTCCTGGTACTACTGATGTTAGTGGTTAAAGGGTGTTTGTGGGAATTTGACGGTTATGATGATGAAGTTGATGGCAGTGTAGGTGGCGGAGGCAGTGATGGTAATGCTGGTGGTGATTGTGATTGTGATTAAGCTAGTACTTGTGGTTGTGATATTGGAAGTGGTTGAGGATATACTAGCTGCAAGATGGTGGTATATTTTTGTTGGTCCCTTAACAAAAAGTTAAGAACTACGACACCGACAACAACACCACAAGCACATCGTACATAACCAGCAATGATCATAATGACGGCTGCGATAACAAGAGCGCCATTGAGTGGTCGCACACCCTGCCTTCTTGGACTACAAGGAAAGACACACTAGCTAACGTAGTCCTCCATATGCAACGACATGTGATGGTCACAGTTGGAATGTCTTTAGATTAAACAAAAACGGCATCAACAGAGACGATGCATATCAGCAGAATCAGTATATTAACCCCATTGCCCCTTTAGCCAGTCAAGCATTTGCATTTAATATGTAAGATCGTCCTAAATCTTCCTCCAGTACCCCCACCGGCATTACCAAAACTACTACGAAATCTAATTCTACTTGGTTTCTTCACCTGCTAAAAGCAGGAATCAAATATCCTCAGAATTCACATAGTACCTTCTTTAAAAAAGAATATGCTGAGATTCTTAGATTCTTAGACATACTGCGTGTAATACGAGATGGTCATTACTAGAGCAAGAACACTAATATTCTTAATTCTCCTTGACCAGGGCTGACCTGGAATTAAATAACAACATCCTTGATAATAAATATTATAATAATACAGCAATGACCCTTATCGTCCACCACACCACAAACAAAAGTAACCAATGAGGTCAACTTGAGAATCTTTCGATCACCGAAATCTCATCTTCAAATCACAACTCACCGTCAGTAACACGAAAGGAGGCGTTGGTATTGATGTTAGCCTGATATCCGCTTGACGTGAAAAGGAAAAATAAAAAATAAAAGATTGAATGGTCATGGCTGAAAAGGTTTTCGGTATAAAACTGTTTAGTCAGTACATTCTTGGAGTTAAAGAACAACAGCTACTTTCAGACTACTACAACATTACCACCCACCACCACCACTATCACAACAACCACCGCCACAACAGCCACCACCAACCATCACCGCCACAACCACCACCACCACCACGACAACCATCACCACAACCACCATGATAACCAACAAC
>NC_068996.1:4013571-4016639 GCF_001194135.2 Octopus bimaculoides | reverse complement strand
GCATGTATACACACATATATGTATATACTTACATCTACATGTGTATAAAGATGCATATCAGGGTACAGGACGTTAGAACAATGAACTACAGACAACGGAACGAACACAGGAAAACAGAAAGCCACTTGGAATTATTCATCAGCTGCCTCTATTCTAACTAGACGTTTCGAAGATAAGGCAGAACGTACCCTAGAATAGTCTCTTCCTGAGTAGTGGATCAACCCACTAAACAGAGGATTCCAAGGTGGCAAACGTAAACCAAGACAGGAAAATTTCGACAGTGAAAACAACATAAAAAAGCCGTACGGCCAAACGCGAATCTGATGTAGAACGAACTCGCCGTACTTAAGATTTTTTTGTAACATCTGCCGATTAAGTAATAATAATAATCGACACGGCATGCCCCGGTGACAACAGGATCAATGTGGAAGAGGAAGAAAAAAACTGAACAACTATGACGATTTGAAGTGAGAAATACGAAGGTTGAGGTTAATGAGGAGAGTAGACGTGATACCAATATAAAATTGGTGCACTTGGAAGTATCAACAGTCAACAAACCAGCATGACTGAAAACGATTGGTACAAATGTAAAGGTAGAATACCTACAAAAAGCAGCGTTGCTTGGAACTGCAAGAATTCTTCGCAGAGTTCTTGAAGCGTGAGCAGTAGAAGAGTGTCACCGTAGTCTGCTGAGTGTGGACAGCAGACACTTTCCATCATATCCAACAAGATAAGCTGTGAGTTTTAATACAACAACAACGACGACGACGACGACGACGACAACAACAATGATTTCTTTATTAACCACATGGGTTTACATAAAGAAACATTATGGACAGTGCAGGACAATTCGAAAGAAATGTGTGTGTGTGTGAGTGAGTGTAGTCGTGAGGGATCTGCGTGTAAACAAGACTAATAAAATCATAAAAAGAAATATGTAATCCTTAAAAAAGGAGGAGACGTTCGATGGTTGCTCATGGAAAAACCCCATAAAAACCCAAGGTACCCTGATTTTGGGGGTAGATACCTTTTTTTAGTTTCCATTCCCCTTTCCATCTATAGATGTATGCTCAGGGCAAGTCCTGTTCACTCGTACCATTCACCCCTTTCATCCACCTTCCGGAAAACTGACTAGAAATCAACATTTTCCTTTCTACCCTTATTTTCCTTTTCAAGTGAAACTTGAAGAAGTTCATCAGGGATTAGCCAAAGAGAAAAGTGTTTGTCTTCAGCCCCTTTAATCTCGTTCACCGCACAAATTCTTTCGCCATGACCACCAGGCAAATAAAAACAGTCTTTCCTTCCCGGCTAAAGGAAGGCAGCGAAGCGATCTTCACGGTTGATTCAGTTGAAAGCTGGATCCGTCACACACGCGACAGCAGGCGTTCGTCAGAAACCCACATATCAGCAATGCTCCGGCACTGGACGACTGCATGCAAGACCGTCGCGTCGTCCTACGCACATCCCAGACATGCTCGGCTGACGGTACTTCCGTGCTTGTAAAGTTTATATCGAACGGGCAAAGCTACCCGGTAGCACTGCCAGGCCAGAGATTTTGGAAATTATCCATTGGTTCTGGCCTGAAAGTTCACCGGAAAAGAGCGACCAGCTGTCCTTCTTCGATGACCAAGGTCTCCCCAAGAACGTCGTTGCACTTTTCCTCCACTAATCCTCTATGAACAGCTAAAGTGGACATTCTACCTACCGCACTGTCCGATTAGCTGAGGGCTGTGAGCGCTTGAAGACATTCCACTTTCCAAAAGCTTCTCCTAGGTCTCTGTTTTACCCAGGACTGCAGCTCCATTAAAGAAACAAGCTGCGGAAATAGGTGTCTGGCGAACAGTGACCACACCTGTTCACCGTCAAGGAAGCACTGGAGATGTCATAGCTCAGTGCATGTCTGCTCATCACCAACCACGGCATGCCCAGCGCACCACCCAGCGGGTGCCGACAGCAGATACACCGCCTGACCATCGGGACGCGTCCCTTCCACAAGAAACAGAAGAATATACGCTCCAGCGTAATCAGACGGTGGCCAGGACAAGGCACGACGGTCAAACGATAGTAGATGACGGACGCGATATACGTGTTAGCCACTTTTGCCCGACCTTTCGGGGATAGCTTTCTCTCGACCCATTTCTGGGTGAGTGTAGTCACCCTGCTCGTTACCTCGTCCTATTTTTGTCCATCTGGAGGTCCGGACCGAACCAGAGCCGAGCAATTTAACCGGTCCGTCCGTCCGTCCAGCGCCCAACGGCGCAGTTGGACGGCATGGACTTGCTTCTTCACGTGCCGAGCCGCAATCCCACTGATTTTTCCTGGTTAATTGTCGCTCCTGAATCCGCCTCGTAGTCCCCGAGAGCGGTGCTGATCATTTCTATGCGTTTATGATTCGACACCACTACGATGACGTCGTCGGTATATGCCGACACGCATATCCCACGTCCTAGGTCACGCGGGGTGCCTCTCAACGCTTCCAGTTTGTGTAGTAGTGGTTCGAGAGTAAGTACGTACAAGTGAGACGAGAGGGGACAACCTTGCCGGACCGAGCGCATGATGTAGAACGGCTCTGAGAAGTGACGTTTCACTCTGACCATTTATACACACACACACGCACACACACTCACACACTCACACACACTCACACACTCAAACACACACATATATGTGTGTGTATGTGGGCTAACATAGTTGTGCATCATTGAACATATGTCCTCCGTGTATGTAGAATCTACATTGTAGATGTTCAACTCGATTTGCAATTCATATCACACAATCTATGAGCCAGGGTTTCTACTTCTCCTACTCACTCTCATCCCACATCTCTTTTTCTCCTCCTCCTCCTCCTCCTCCTTCCACCTCCTTTTCTCCTCCACCTCTTTCTGCTCTTATATTTGTGTGCGTATGTATGCACATGTGTGGAAATGTGCATCTGTGTGTATGTGTTTGTGTATGTATGTATATATGTCTATAGATATACGCATCTGCATACCTATATCTATCTATCTATCTCCATCTCTCTCTCTCTCTCTCTCTCTCTATATATATATATATATATATATATATAT
>NC_068996.1:4011581-4013187 GCF_001194135.2 Octopus bimaculoides | reverse complement strand
TCTCTCTCTCTCACTCTCTCCTTCTCTCTTTGTGGCACGGGTTGCAGCCGCATGGCTGAAACGAATAAAAGAATTTTTAAAAACTGTCCATCTATCTATCAATTTATCTATCTAGCAATCT
This sequence comes from Octopus bimaculoides, assembly GCF_001194135.2. Classification (NCBI taxonomy): domain Eukaryota; kingdom Metazoa; phylum Mollusca; class Cephalopoda; order Octopoda; family Octopodidae; genus Octopus; species Octopus bimaculoides. The sequence continues at coordinate 4,013,066 of NC_068996.1, read as the reverse complement.
ACCTGACTGCCTGTCTGTCCATCTTTGTATATATGTACTGATATCTATCTGTCTATTCGTCAAACTGTCTGTCCGTGTGCCGATAAATGGAGTGAGGGAGTGACAGACAGATAGACAGACAGACACACGGATAGACAGATAGACAGAAAGACAGACAGACAAATGGGTAGATAGATAGATAAATAAATAGATAGATAGATAGATAGATAGATAGATAGATGAGCGTACGTAAGCGTTCTTGCATCTGCTCACTTATGTGCGTGCATGTGTACATGTGTGCGTGTGCGCATGCGTGTGTGTCTTTTTGTCTGTTTGCCTGTTTGTCTGTCAGTTTGCCCCTTTCTCGGTCAGATAATACGTCTGTCAGTCTCTCTGTCTGTTCGCCTTTCGATGTCTGCTTGCTTTTCTTTTCTTCATGTCTGTCTGCATGTCTGTCTACTCGCCTGTCTGTACTGTCCACCCCTCTGTCTGTCCGATTTAAGACACCCATTCATTATGTATCTCCTTAGATAAGGTTGGATGTCATCAAATGGTGTTTTTTTCTTCCTCCCTTTTTTTGTCTTCTTCTTACGTTATTTCACATGTAGCGCTGTTAAATCATGCCTCACTTCACTTAATTAATCTATCTGGTTTAATACATCAGTGAGTCGGTTACGGTATGAGGTTGCTGGGTTCTGACATGTGAATTAAGGTTGGCGAAGGTGTAAAAGAGAGAAATTAGCCTGTGTGTGAGTTAGGAAATAATAGACACAAGCACAGACACACAGACACACAGGCAGCAGAAATATATGCAGAGATGAGAAACAGACTGTTAGACAGACAGATATACATACGCAGGGAGGGAGAGAGAGAGAGAGAGAGAGAGAGAGAGAGAGAGAGAGAGAGAGAGAGAGAGAGAGAGAACAGTAAGGATTTGAAGGAATACAATTATAGCTAAAACGATGGACGTCAGAAAATATTACCATACACATACGCACGCGCACGCGCTCAAACACGCACACACGCACGCACACACATAAGCACATACACACGCATACACACTCACACACGCTCATATCCACATGTATGTGGATGTGAATGCATGGAAATATACCTTTCTTTATTTATATATATATATACATATATATATATACATATATATGTGTGTGTGTGTGTATAAATACGTGGATATGTGTCTATCTGTGGATCTGAATGTATGGAAATATACCTTTATATATATATATATATATATATATCTATATATATATAAAACAAATAATAAATGAGTATATGCATATATACGTACAAGTATGTGCATACATGCATCTACCTGTATATATAGGTGCATATCTGGGTACAGGACGTTGCAAACAAAACGTAGACAAAAAAATAATAATTACCAGAGTACAGAAAACACACAGGCCACATAGAGAACATTTTCCTTCATCAGCTGCCACCATTCTAACACAGGCGTTTCGAAGTGTTACGGCAGGACGCATCGTTAAA
>NC_068996.1:4008801-4011063 GCF_001194135.2 Octopus bimaculoides | reverse complement strand
GTCGAATTGTTCGCCGAACATGTGCTGGAGGGCCCGTGGGTTGTGGAGTCTGGTCTCGCTGATAGCTATGATATGCAGATTCTGTGACTTGATGCCATTTAACAGGTAGCCTTGTTTCCAAGGCAACCCCAAGCCACATACATTTATACTGCCTATTTTGAGCATGTCCCTATCGAAAGTTGTGTTTTACACACGAAAGGAAGTCGAAAGAGAATGAGAGGGAGAGAGAGAGAGAGAGAGAGAGAGTCACTTACTGTCCGAAAGTTGCTTGTCCTTCACCTCACAGTCTTCTCCCAGGAGATTTTTGTATAGTTTTTTTAGACAGGTATTTTTGAAATATCCCTACTGCATCCGGGTAGAGAGATTTCAGTGTGCTGTGTTATATGTATGATTTTAATGTGTTGTGGTGGTGGTGTGCGTGGGTGATTATTTGTTTTGGTATCATTTTCTGTTATGTTGGTGTTTGGCCTAATGTATTAAGTCTGATAGGATTGTTGGTGTTTATAGCTGTCAACATTGTTGGGGCGTTTGGTGCTAGCGTGTTTGTGTTGGTGCTTTTGTTTTCTGCGAGTGTTTTGGTTTCGGGAGTGCTTTGTTTGTCTACTTCTCTATTCTTTTCCCCTTTTTTCTCCTTCCACCTTTGGCCACTTGCCAATCGTCTGTGTCATCTCCATCTGACATGTCGGAGGAATCAGAAGGTGGGAGGGGAAGTGTATCGGGGTCTATTTCTGAGTGTGTTGATTTTGTTCGTGTTGGTGCTAGTTGGTGACAGTGGGATGTAGTGTATGGGTTTTTGGGGGTAGAGTATGAATCCTTTTGTTTTTCTCTTCTTCCTTTGGAGTTGTTGTTGTTGGTGGTGGTATTGGTATTGTTTCTCTTCTTGGTAGCGCTGGTGGTGGTGTTGTTTGATCATCACTAAGTTGTCGCATTCAAAGGACTTCGTGGAAAGGTCCTTGGCTCGTTCGTCACTGTCGAATCTAACTTCGATCGTGGCAAATGTGTTTCCCCTCGTGATGCAGTCTTTAAAGGACCATACAGGCCTTAAACATTTTTCTACTTTTTCTTGAGTGGCCGTTTCGTATACCTATGTTTTTAGGTTGAGCGTCTTGTAAATAATTGTCTTTTTTTCGCGATTTCTTCTGTGATTTTTTGTGGTGTCTGTAGTTGACTGGTGAGTTCGTCTTTTTTAAACATTGCCCTGCAGGCAAGCAGTTCTTCCTTCGAAAAGGAGATGATTCTTTTCTTCAGCTACTTTCTTCTTGTAGTAATAATTTCACTGTGGAAGAAATTATGTTTATGTGGTAGCATTAATATGCATGATATGCATTATGCAATGCAATTGTATTTTCGCAAATCAATGGAAATATAGAAAGCAAGCTCATCACATCAACAGAACACTATGGTTAAAACAATTCTGAAGAGAAAAAAGTTGAGGTGGAGCACCGAAAGTCATTTGAATAGTGGGAAACAGTTTCCTGTATCATGATGATTCGAGCCGGATATGAAAATGCCGGCATCATGACTACTACTCAATGCTCTAAGAATACTGTCAAGGTTGTAAGACGTGACATGGATAGCTACAACGGAGACTATGAAATCGTGGCAAGCTGGATGTGATCAGTGTAGGAGTCCTGACTGCATCCGCACACCGGAGTTCGTCCAGTATCTTTAAGAACAGTAGCTTAGTCTCAATTCAGACGGCTGTGAAGCATCTGGAGACTGTGGTCAATACCTAGCTAGAGATGGTTGACGCTGGAAAGTCATGTGCGGCAGCAGGATCGGCTCCTTGCCATACCCCCACAAATATCAGAAATGGTTCTCGGAGGATTTCTACGACTTCATCAGCCCAAATTTCAGGTCTCCTAATTCCTTCGATTGAAATCCCATGTATGGGGTGCGGTTGAGAAAAAACACCAACCTGTCTCTGCTTGCCATATCAAAATTGAGCTGGTAATCAAGATCAAGGTGTTCAAACATCTTTCCAGAAATACTGTGAGGAATGCATGCACCAGATTCAGGGAGGCTGTGGTGGAAGCTAAGGGTGGATGATTTGAGTAAAATGTTATTTCCCAGCCATAATCTAGTTGACGTCTTTTGATATTTTAAAATAATTTTACTTTTGGATGGATATCGTATTTTCTTTCCCTTTTTATGCAACTCTGAAATTTAACCCGAACATCCTCTGTGTGTGTGTGTGTGTGTGTGTGTGCGTGAATGTAGATATTAATACATATATGTATATATGTATATATATATATATAT
>NC_068996.1:4003124-4006947 GCF_001194135.2 Octopus bimaculoides | reverse complement strand
GAGTGAGTGAGAGAGAGAGAGAGTGTGTGTGTGTGAGAGAGAGTGAGTGAGTGAGAGTGTGTGTGTGCGCGCGTGTGTGAGAGAGAGTGTGTGTGTGTCTGAGAGAGAGAGTGAGTGAGAGAGAGAGTGAGTGAGTGTGTGTGTGTGTGTGTGAGAGAGAGAGAGAATGAGTGAGAGAGAGAGAGTGTGTGTGTGTGAGAGAGAGAGAGAGAATGAGTGAGAGAGAGTGAGTGAGAGTGAGAGAGAGGGTGTGTGTGTGAGAGAGAGTGAGTGAGTGAGAGTGTGTGTGTGCGCGCGTGTGTGAGAGAGAGTGTGTGTGTCTGAGAGAGAGAGAGTGAGTGAGAGAGAGAGAGTGAGTGAGAGAGAGAGTGAGTGAGAGTGTGTGTGTGTGTGTGTGTGTATGTGTGCGCGCGTGTATGCGTTTGTTTGTGCGTTTCAGTGGTAGTTATCGTCGCTCATCTTAATCTCCAGGTCAACTCTAATTAATCTATGGCAAGTGCCATTCCAGCCCGGACCATCCTATCTAGCTTTATCTAGTACTGTGCTTATCTAATGTGTCCTTAATGTAATTTATGAAAGATTTGGTGGCTGTTTCTAGCAGATCAAGTAATCACATGAGAGTGAGGCACTGTAATTTGTGTGTGTGTATATGTGTGAGTGTGTGTGTGTGTGTGCGTGTGTGCGTCTGTGTGAATGTTTGCATGTTTGTAAATGTGACTCGTGCTTGCATGTGTGTGTTTGTGCTGTTGTATGTGGTTGTTTCATTTATATATGTATGTGTGTGTGTGTATTTGTGTGTATGTATGTGTGTCAGTGTGTGCGTACGTGTGAGTGTGTGTGTGTGCATGCGAGTGTGTGTATTGTGTGTGAGCGCGTGTGAGTGCGTGTGTTGTGTGCGCATGTGTCTGTTTTATGTGTTTGGGTGTTAAATGTGTATGACGAGCATGAATGTATGCGTCAGAAAAAATGTAAGATTATAAGTTGGGACAAACATTTGTGTATAACAATGGTGAATGTTGTCAATCATTTCTAAGAATGCTGATGCGTGTGTGTCAAAATATGTATGTGTATGAGTGTGCCTGTGTATACACATACACACACACATACACAAATAGACAGACAGACAGATAGACAGATGGACGGACAGATAGACAGATGGACGGACAGATAGAAACAAACACCAAACATACATACGTGTGTATGTGTGTGTTTGATGAACTCACCCATCGAAGACGACGTATGAACGTTCTGCTTTTGCCGAACGACCTGCACAAATGATTTGTTTATAATAAATCAAATGTTCGTGTTGTACATTAACTCGCTCCCCTTCATCAAATCGGCGTTGTCTGAACAGGTGTACACAGGTGTACCACACATCAGGTGTTGAAGTGATCGCAGAGCAACGCGAGATTATATGTTTTGCTCAAGAACACAACGCCCCACTCGGTCTAGGAATTGAAATCGCGATCTAGCAATCGAGAGTGCAACAGCCTAACCACTAAGCCACATACCCTCTCTCTCTCTCTCACACACACACACACACATACACACCCACACACACATACACGCATACACACACATAAACATACACACATACACACATGCACACACATATATATAGATAAATAGATAGATAGAGAGAGAGAGAGAGAGACAGTCAGACACACATACATACATATATAGATAGAAGATTGATAGATAAATAGATAGATAGATAGATACGTACGTACATACATACATACAACATACATACATACATACATAGAAAAACAGATAACTTTATTGGCCACACAGGGCTGAACACAAAGGGGACAAACACAAATGTAGAGCTTTTCTTTTCGAAAATGAAAAAAAAAGGGGGAAAATACGAAAGAAAGTAAGATTCCGATCAAAACGGATCGGGATTTTTAAAAAAAAGTGATCAGAAGGAATCGTGTATCACAGAAGAATTTTAAAAATGTAAAAAAGCAAGACTAGCTTTATCCGTGAAAGGAAATGACCACGGAAAAGACCACGGTAACCTCAGGCAGGGAGGGAATAAACACATAGGGCAAAATGCTCTCTCTCTTTTTTTTCGATTTACAGGAGCATGCTCAAAGTGGTTTCGTCACTCGCACGCACCATCTTTGCTACATTCACCCATCTTTTGTTTAGTCTTTCACGAGACAAAGCTTGCCTCTCTATTCTCACCTTCCTTTTCAAGTGATACTTGAAAAAGTTGACGAGCGATTGGCGAGAGACGCAAGTGTTTATCTCTAATCCTTTCGCTCGGGTTCACTACATACATTCTTTTACCATGGCCACCAGTACGATGAAGACTGCTTTGCCTTCCCGGTTGAGGGAAGGTGGCGGAGCAATATTCACGATAGACTCGGCCGACAGGCGGATTCGTCCCACACGTGACACGGGTCCGAAATGGTTGGAGACTGCACGAGTGCGTGCAGGACGGTTTCGTCGCTCTCACCGCATCTCGGGCATGTCGGTCCGGTGTGTCTCGAACCGTTCCTGTAGAGCTTATCCCGAGCAGGTAATGCTTCTCGATAGCACAGCCAGGGATCTTTGGTAATTATCCATAGGTCCCGGCCCAAAAGTTGTCCTTAACAAGCGGGTCAGGTGTTCCTCGTCGACGCCCAGATTCTGCCCGACAACGTCGTCGCACCTTCTCTCCACTAATCCTCTATAGAACGCCTTTGTGGAGTTGAAGTCACACAAGTTTGGTCCCGGACATAGATAGAGAGATAGATAGAGAGAGAAAGAGAGAGAGAGAGAGAGAGAGAGAGAGAGAGAGAGAGAGAGATCAAATAGATGGATGGATGGATGGATGGATGGAGAGATGAAGAGAGAGAGAGAGTGAATGAAAGTAGGGAGAGAGGAAGAGAGAGAGAGAGGTTATTTTGTGTCCATGTCTACCTATCACTATTATGATTGGTAACTCTTCCTACTTTTCTACATGTGTGTATGAATGTGTGAGAGTGTATTGGTTAACGTATTCGCTTGTGTACATGCACGTGTGCTTATATCTAAAAGGTTGCAAAACCTCCCTAACATTCCGGTAATTATTGACTACTTCTTTCATGTGTTATGTATCTCGATTGACATCATCCCAAATGAAATGTTTCTCTCAAGTAAAGCTATTGCATTCATGTTAAAATCTAAAATCATCATCACAACTAATTGAAACAGTTATCAATTTAATAGTGTTCCCACTACTTATTGCAATGAATTTGAAATCAGCACTAAAGCTACTTAAAACCTTCATCAATTTGACAGTGTTCCCACTGCTTACGCACTGAACTGTAGCAATATATGATAACTACAGCAAGCTTAATGATCTATTGTTATCAGTTAAAAGTCAGCACACAGTCAATTATTCAATTGGCAGCCGGATTGACATTGCTTCAACTCGACCTGCTACGAATTTTATTTTCTATAAGCTTGTGTCTTAATATTATGCACATATCTACCTCGTATGGTGTATTCGAGATTCTTTAATTTCCGTTCCACTTTTCACATGGTCGTAGTCATCGCTCAAACTAATTTAATTTAGTTTCGCATTTCTTATTGAGTTCTTTCTCACTAAATGCCTAGTTTCGTCGATGAATTACGATGTATATAGGGTGCACATGTATCTATCGCTTTCTTATGTATGTATGTATCTATCTATCTGTCTGTCTGCTTCTCTGTCTATTTGTCTCTGTCTGTCTGTCTGCCACTTTCTCTCTCTCTTTATAAATATATCTATATCTATCTATCTATCTATCTATCTATCTATCTATCTATCTATCTATCTATCTATCTATCTATCTATCTATCTATCTATCTA
>NC_068996.1:4002445-4002894 GCF_001194135.2 Octopus bimaculoides | reverse complement strand
AAAGTATATTGCTTTCATCAGAGAACCTGTTTATCTCTCTGTCTATCTGTCTATTTGTATGTTTGTGCGTGTGTATGTGCGTTTGTGTGTGTATGTGTGTCGGAGCGAGTGAGCTTGTGTGTGTGCATCCGTGTGTATGTATGTGTGTGCTCCTGTGTACTTACAAATTTTATTGAATTTATTTCCTACTTGGTTGTGCACATTAGAGGCTTCCATAGCATTAGATGAACAATTTTGTCTTTACACTCTTTTACCTCCATATTTGACTTCGATCGTTTTGTGTTTTCATCGTATGAAAAGTGTGTGTGCGTGAATGCGCGTGCGCACGTGTGTATAGCGACAGATAGACTGATAAATATATTAGTAGTTAGATATGGGCTGCTAGAAAGACATCCATTGATATACGTGTATATATATATATATATATATATATATATATATATATATAC
>NC_068996.1:3990241-4002088 GCF_001194135.2 Octopus bimaculoides | reverse complement strand
ATATAGTTAGTTAGTTTTTATGTTTAGTTATAAGGAAAACAATTTTACAGCCATCTGAAGGGTTACTCTATACATTTGTAGAGTATGAATTTAGTATTCTTTTCTAAGAATTTTGTTGGCAGTGACTTCGAAGTTCCCACCAGCTAAACCATTGTCGGTCTGCCAATCTTCGGATGACTTAGCTGGCCGAAACGTCGAAGACTGTGGCAATGATATTGCTGTTTAGGATATTTATATAAGCAGAAAATGGAAAAAAACTTTTGATCAACAAACAAACAAATTGACCAACATCGGATAATCATTTTTTTATACAAAACATAACATAACATTAAATAACACTTCTTACGTCCGTTTCGGCTGCCGATGTCAAGCGGTGTTTATAAAGAAAATTCCGAAATAATATTTGCCTTCTTTATAGCACATTCGATCTAGTACATGGAGCTTCATCAGAGTGAATACAAATACATAAAATGAAATAAATGGAAGGAATAGAGAAGAATGGGAAAGAACAAGGCCTCGAGATGACGCCAGAAGGCTCAATATATTAAATGGTATGATTCTAATATATTGAGCCTCTGGCGTCATCTCGAGGCCCTGTTTTTTCCTGTTCATTTCATCTTCCCTCTTTCCTTCATGTGTGTAGTATGTAAATATATGTATATACATGTGTATATACATATGTATATATACATATAAATATATATGTGTATATATATGTGTGTATGTATATATTATATATCAGCGTGACCGCAGCCTTAGGTCTGAAACAGGAATGAATAAAAGAATATATACGCACATACATACATATATACATACTTACATACGTGCATTCATACATACATACATACTTACATACATACACACATACATACATACATTCATATATACATACATACATATAAAAATACATACATACATACATACATACATCTGGCTTGCCTTTCCCGACACTCAGAATTCCAAGATTGCTCGATTTGAAGAGTAAAGCTGGAATCGGGTGAGGCTATACAATACGAGAGAAGCGTGCGTCTCAAAACCTCGCAAACTGTTCAGGCAGTTGCGATTGGCTATAAACAGATTGTGTCAATGTGTTTTTGACCCAACATTAACATTTCATTCAGAGCCGAGCTATGTAGATTATTTGGTTAGCATTTTGTCGTTTTATTAAGGCTACATCGTCAAATCAAATTTAGTGGCTACACTAAATGGAGATCTATCAGAATCATAGAGATGTGCCACTTTAGATAATATTCCTAGCATTTATTATCACAACTACTGTCACTACAACCACCATCATCATTAACATCATTATTATTATTGTTCATTTTAGAACGAGTTTGAATTTCTCAATAATTTTTTTTCTCTTACCCTTCTCTCAAATTTTCTGGTGTTGTACTGTTTGTAAAATGGGAATGTCATAAGCATTTTCAGACTACATGTTTCTAAATGGTTGCTTAATGATTCTAGCAAACATCAGGCCCCTAACTTGCTGTTGGTGCACTCGTAAGTATTCTGATTACGAGTTTCCTGCCAATTCTATTCATCTTTCAGGTATTCGATGCAGTAGATTAGATTTCTGCTTTTGCTGTTCATATTTGCATCTATAAATATTCTTCCTGCTTTTGTGTAGATATATTGGTCGGAATGTATGAAATGACATGTATCACATCTATTGTCATTGCATTTGGCTGCTATGAATGTTATATCATTATTCTTTATGCCAGCCGTTACCGTTATCAATAATTGTTTCAGCCGTAAGATGAGCAGTACCCAAACCTACTCTACATTTTAATTAATGCTCTCACATAATCCATGTATGCGTCTAAGTTGCCTTTTGTTGTGTCGACGCTCCCAAGCGAAGAAGTAGGATCGCCCAAGCCATATAAATAGAGGTAGTCTAGCCGTGGTAGAGGAGTTGAGTAGCCGTCGTGTAGCGGTTGAGTAGAGATCATCCGAAGGTGCTAGATAGCAGTAGCTTGAGACATAACACCTTTACAGTAATTTATTAACATTTATGAGCAAGACCTTCGTAAGAAAGCTTCTGAATATCTGAAGAAATCCAATTCTCAAATCCTTGTCGAAACAGACAAGTTACCAGTCTGATTGGACTATTACTTCTGCTGCTCACATCCAGAACAAATGACCCCCGGATCTATGAAGACCGATTTTATCTCTGGAGTCATGATTTTTCCGAAGTAGCAGTGCCGCACGTAGCTCAGCTTTGTCTTTCATCATTTCGAGCGTACTATTCAAATATTCAAGTTCATTTAATCAACTGCTCCCCCACAACCCCAAATTTGAAACTTTGTTTATGCTTGAAATTATTATTTTGAGGGAAAGGAAAGAATGTCAAACACAATCCTTCTGGTATGTAGTTGCGACTCTTTACATTCTGCATACATTCTACATCGATCGAGGTCAGCTTTTGCTTCTGCCTGGTGTGGGTAAACCAAAATGCTCGTCAAACACTGGATTCTATGGTATTGACTAAATACACCCACACCAAGATCTCGGGCCTTGTGCCCAAATTAAAACAATGACCATTATTGTCGAATTTACCTTTCATCCTTTCGCGGTCGATAAGTACCAGTTGAGCAATGGCGTCAATGATTGACTTCTTCCTCCCCGTAAAACTGCTGGTCTTGTACCAAAATTTGGTACCATCATCATCATCATCATTTTTTTATGTGAACTTAGAAAGGGAGGTTACTTGTTCGCAGCTGGTAAGTTTTGTTAAAAATTTTGTTGTTTCAAGTATTGTTAATTGTATTTTTGTTGGACCATTACGTTGATAAACCAGTTCTTTAAGGGCGAATTCTGAAATTCATAACTGAAAATTTCATATTTTGAAACAAAGACACATGGCTTCCGAAATCGAGGGATGTGGTTGCTGTTGGAACAGCAAGTGTTGAAATAATTTTCCTCCACTAATTTTTACTAACGAGAAACAACATAGAAGCAACAACAACAACAACACCAATATGCAAGACAAATTAACAATGATGCAAGCACAGCCTCCATCTCCGCCTCCTCCGCCATCGCCGCCACCGCTGCTGTTACTGCCAACGCCACCACCACTACAAACATTATTACAATGGAAACAACAGATGCTTTAATTTCTAAACAAAATGGAACCGGTTTCGCACAAGCTTGCCGGAGACTGGAGAAAGTTAACGTGACGGACCAAACGCTAGGTGACGTCGAAACGCACATATCAAAGAATGGCAGAGTTTTCTGTTTTTTAATACAGAATTCAACCACAACCCTAAAGTGATAAATTACAGCTAATTTCGACATATCTCGGTCAGAAGGCAATGAAGGTAAAGGTGGCAGAAGCACCAACAGAAGTAGATATTTTGCTATGGCAATCGTAAGATGCGGCATAGAGAAAACAAACATCATTCAAGTTCACAGGGAAAATTGGTTAGGAAAGGGGATGGAATTATTGGTCCAGACTAATCAATGAAGCATGAAGGCTACTCCTGACTTGATCAGCCTCGCAGATGGTGCACAGCTTTGCATAGGAATTGAGGATAGAAGGCCGGGATGCCACATTTATGGCGATACAAACCGCTTAAAGATTTACAACCCAATGCAAAACAAATGGTGAAGATTTCCTCTGCTGCCGACGCCTCTAACAAAAGCAATATCAGCATCAAAAGCATCAGCAACAGCAGCGGTGCTAAAAACAACAGCAGCAGCACCAGAAGGAACAATAGGAGAGATACACTCAACTTCAGCAGCAAGCACTAATCACACATGAGAAAAACTAAGACAACGCTTACACCATCACAGCCGAGTGAAGTCACTCTCACGCCAGTCGACCAAACCACCAGCATAGAAATTCCCAGTTGCGCACACATACCCTCCCACCTGCCATAGATATCTTCTTCAACAAAAACTCACCTAACGAGGAAAACAGTTACTAAAAACCACCAGGATGGATACTTGTGAAGGGTAAACGGAAAAAAAAAATTGGAAAATGTAAAGCGTTGCACCAGGTTAAAAACGAAGAGATCAGAAGGGAAGACACAGAAACTAACAAACAATCACACATTCTATATCGATACAATCACAAACGCCTCCAGCACTAGAAACACTACCAACATTACAAGCATCACAACAAACAAAAACACGTAACAACGATAACAAGCACCCACAAGGCATCATCAGTTAGCCGGCCATAGGCACAAACAACAAAGGCATCATATAGAACATATTCAACAATACAAAGACATTATTCTAAATAAATATATCACACTCCCAGCTGCACAAGTATTAAGATTAATAATGATTAGAGCCATCGTATCGGAGTAAATTCTCCGTGAAACAGGGTCCTATCTTGAATCCCTGGCCATCGAAGCATCTGGCTATGTTTTTCATTAATAACAACGAACAAGCAAGGCATGAACATCACAACATCTCTTCTTTACCTGGATTATAAACGATTCACTCGAAGATAATCCTTCCTCAAAGAATGAACGTCAACATTTCACATTTAATGCCTGACCGTGAACAACTGTGGTCTGTATTTCCATTATTGTAATTAATTTTCAGTTAATTATTTTCTGTTAATTATCACAGCCGTCGTTCTTTTCCCGCTATTTTCACCAAATTTATTTCTCTATCTCATATCACCTAAACTCATTATTAAATACAGTCACTTTAACAAGCACTAAGCCACCACCACCACCACCACCACCACCACCTCTGCCAACCAGAATCACCGCAATGACTACGATATGACTAATAACTCTACAACCGTTATCACCATCATCATCATCAACATCATTATGCTCGTGATCATCATTAACGCCAGCGCCACCACCAAACCATCCCCAGCACCACCCTCAGCACTACTGAAACCATAACCGTTTCCATACGACTCTAGTAACACTACTACCGGAGCCGTTGCCATAGTTCTCCTCCTCCTCCTCCTCTCCCTCCATCATCATCATCATCATCGCCTCCTTCACCGCAATCATCACCATAACCACCACCACCACCACCACCTCAGCCATTATTTATCTTTCTCCCCTTCAACAATCCTATTGTCAAAATCATCATTACCACCACCACCACCACCACCACCACCACTACTACCACTAATATTATAACAAACACAGCACCATAGTTAATACTCTTGTCTAAACACACCACATTACTACTGCTGCTCCAAACAACATACCAGTACAAGCATATTGCGATTATAATGGTGTCTTTAATTCAGAGTGAAAAGATACGGGATTGTCACGACTGGAACGGCTTAGGTCGAGAGTCTTCTCAATCAACTAATACCCACGACTTCAACAATCGTCATCACCACCACCACCACCACCACCACCACCATCAATTACAACCAATACATCTACCAACAAACACTGTTGGCAGTGGCGGGGATGTTAACTCGTACCCGAGTAGTAGATCTGTAGCGAGTGGTTGAGCCACCTCATCATGGTGGGTGCGAAGGGTACCGGTGACTGAAGTGGTTGTTCTGTGCAAGGAGCTGTATAGAAGAGCCGAGAGTATTTATCACAGGAGAGAGCTAGTGGAGGATGAGGAAGTGCGAGTTGGTCTTTGCGTGTTCGACGTCTGATCCCGGACTTAGGGAAAGGAGCGGAGACACTTGTTGGTCAAGCCACAGATGGCCTTCACGTGATTTTGTTTAGGGTGGACCATGTGTTGCAATCACAAGGCCCAATACTACCAAAACCAATCCAATACTGTTTTCATTAATATCACCGCGAATAATACTACAGCTGCAACTATCGCAACACCACCATCCTGTCAAAACACTTCCTTCATTATGGTCAACACCACCATAACTACTACCACCACTACTATTATTCCCCTTTTTACTATAACCAATACCACCACCACAACCACCTATACCATTATCGTCACAACTATCACTGCAAACGATACCGTTGAAGCTGCCATTACAATTAGAACCAACAACAAAATAACCACCTGATACCAAGACTACCACCAAAACCACCACAACCACCACCACCACCACTACCCTCACCCAGTCACAACCATCACAACTACCTATATACTATATGCTACCACCACCACTTGTCTCATTACCACCAATATTATTACACCTACCTGTACCACCTTCGTTACTATTATTAGCTAACACCACCACCTCTACCAATATTAATACTAGCGGCACTATGAATATCATCGCGAGTAAAAGAGGAGTCTTAAGTTCGACTGCAAAAAAAAAAAAAAAAAAAAAAGAAACATAGCAACCAAATCCTTCTCGAATCACAATTCGTCATCTTGAAATTAAAAGGGGAAAACAAAAGGATAATTCTGTACTCGATAGACTATATCGGAAAGAAGACTGGTTTAACCATGGTATGAAAAGCTTGATCGGTAGGTCGACCGGATTGGCATTGACATAGGGCTAAATAAAAAAAATAATAATAAACTGACTTTGACAACATCTATAAAAACAACAGCATCATCATCACCAACAACAACAACAACAACAACAATTATGATAGAAATATTTCTAACAAGATAATGTTTCGTATTCAAGCGTTCTGATTCCACGAAAACACCCACTTGATAATATTTGTCACTCTTTTTAACGGAATCGAATAACCGGGCGTAGTTGGTTTTTATCTTCTCCTTCTTCTTCTTCCAATTCTTTCTTCTTCTTCTTCTCCTTCTCCTCCTCCTTCCAATTCTTCTTCTTCTCCTCCTCCTTCTGCTTCTTCTCCTTCTGCTTCTTCTCCTCCTCCTCCTTCTTCTCTTCCTCCTTCTTCTTCTCCTCCTTCTTCTTGTTATTCACTCTTCTAACTTTTCCCCCTATCTGTTTTATTATTTATTATTTCTTTTATTTTTTATACCTTGTTTTATTTTCACCACCCTCCAAATTAATTTAGCTTTTCCACAGATTTTAATCCATGATAACAGCTTCGCCAATATTGCTGCTGCCGCCGCCATAGTCGTTGAGTTGCTACCCTTGTTATCGTTGTTGCTGTAATCTTCATCGTCGTTGTTGTTGTTGTTATTGTTATTGTTATTGTTATTATTGTTGTTGTTGCTGCTGCTGTTGCTGTGGTGGTTGTTGTTGTGGTTGTTCGCTCATAATAGACTCTGCGTCGTTATTTCGTCGGCAATCTACACGAATAAGTTGAAGAGTTGGTTGCTGCAAGAGATGTTATGATGTTATCAATTAGTAATCATAAGACAATAATTTGAAAGAAACGAAAGCAAAGAAACAAAAAAAAAAAATCAACACAGAACATATATAAAAACAGAAATAAGAAAAAGTATGTAAATGATTTATTTATTTATTTATACATTTATTTATTTATTATTTACTTTTATATATTTTATGATAAACCAAAGAAAGTTTCTTCAAAAAGGCATATTTGTATATATTAAATATGAAAAAAAAAACATATTGTCGAAAAACAAAAGAAGAAACAACATTCAGGTATAGCATATGAATCTCTCTCTCTCTCTCTCTCTCTCTCTCTCTCTCTCTCTCTCTCTCTCTCTCTCTCTCTCTCTCTAGTTCCCCTTTTCTTTCTCTGAGTCACATCTCTCTGACTCCATTTTTTCCTTTCCTCTCTTTCTCCTGCCTCTCACTCTCTGGCTTCTCTCTTTCCCAATCAAATTTCCCTATGCCTCCCCATCCCTATCTCCCTCACCCTCTCTTTTTCTCTTTCTCTCATCATCTCTTTGGCTTCCACCACTCTTTTTACTCACTCCCCCCTATGTCTACCTCTTTCTCTTTCCCTAACTCCCCTCTCCTTAACTTTCTTCTGTCTTTCCCTTACCTACATTAGAGATAATAATACATATATTATTTATATAAATGTAAGAACGCTGAGGAAAGGCAGTTACGAACCATAGTCTGCCGGATAAGATGCATTACAGCGTTATCATACGTGTGAACGAGTAGGACAATTGAATAAATACCAGTAATATACACTGTCTTCTATTCAACATAATTGAAACTACATCGTTAACCGCAGTAGAGAAGTTCCTCCTGCATGCACGTGGTTCCAAGTTTGATCTCACTGCGCAAAAATATCAGTAACTGTCGTCTTTGGTGTTATAGCATACACTTGAGGGGATTTTGCGAAGCGGAAGCTTAACACACACACACACACACACACACACACACAGAGAATAAGAATTGAAAGTTATATGCACTGAAATTTTTCCGATGAAAATATGTACATTTATGAAATAAAATGCTTATATAGTCAACCGTTTTCGCTTGTTAAAGATATTCGTAACTGAGCAGTTAATAATGTTATAATTTCATGCTACCATATCATTTGATGTTGGTAAGACATCAATTTTTCTACCATTTATTTCATATACATTTTTTTTAGATAATTTTATCTCCTATTTATTTTCAGATTATTTTACTCTTTTTCACTTTTATTTCAGTCATTTGACTGCGGCCATGCTGGAGTACCGCCTTTGTTAGTCGACGAAATTCACCCCAGAACTTATTCTTTGTAAACCTGGTACTTATTCTATCGGTCATTCTTGCCGAACTGCTAAGTTACGGGGACGTAAACTCACCAACAAACAATGTCAAGCGGTTGTCAAGCGATGGTGGAAGGGGACAAACACAGACAAACACAGGCACAAAGGCACACATAAATATATGCATAGAATTTCCATCTACCAAATCCACTTACAAGGCGTTGGTCGGCCGAGGCTATAGTAGAAGGCCCAAGATGCCACTCAGTGGGACTGAACCCGGAACCATGTGGATGGGAAGCAAGCTTCTTACCACACAGCCACGTATTTATACATTTTTCATATACATTTTTTCAGCATAAAAATTCTTCTTTGAAATAGTAGATCTCGAAGCACATAACACTTTAAATGATACCGTGTAAATTATTGGGTTAAAAATTCTTTGGATTGACCGCCGTGGGATTCGAACCCACATGTCCTGTAGACCTGACAAGCTTCCATTGGACCAAAATTGTCGAGTTTCCCTCAATATTTATAGATTTCTAAGGAACGTGAAATAATTCTTTTTTGGAACAGTAGATCTCGAGGCACATAAAGCTATGGATAATAGCATGTAAATATTGGGTTATAAAACACTTTGGATAAGCAAAGACTTATGACATGAATAACATACAATACTTGCAGGCAAGAATGCAAAGAATATTTTCCAAAAGCAGAAGTGCCTGGAGCTTGAAATTATCCCCAAAATAACGCTTGACAGTAAGACCATAAATGTTTAGCAAATTATTCACTAAACAATCCCTATGCGAGTCTTTTGCTTCCATTTCCAGGTGTAGGAGTGGCTGTGTGGTAAGTAGCTTGCTTACTAAGCACATGGTTCCGGGTTCAGTCCCACTGCGTGGCACCTTGGGCAAGTGTCTTCTACTATAGCCTTGAGCCGACCAAAGCCTTGTGAGTGGATTTGGTAGACGGAAACTGAAAGAAGCTCGTCGTATATATGTATATATATATATGTGCGTGTGTGTGTATGTGTGTGTGTGTGTGTGTGTGTGTGTGTGCATGTTTGTGTGTCTGTGTTTGTCCCCCAACATCGCTTGACAACCGATGCTGGTGTGTTTACGTCCCCGTAACTTAGCGGTTCGGCAAAAGAAACCAATAGGATAAGTACTAGGCTAACAAAGAATAAGTCCTGTGGCCGAATTTGCTCGACTAAAGGCGGTGCTCCAGCATGGCCACAGTCAAATGACTGAAACAAGTAAAAGAGTAAAAGAGAGATAATAGGCAGGCTGTATGCAGAGAAGCCAGTCATACCTCTTGGAGTATCAGAATGATAAACAAGAAATAGGTTAAGTTTCAAGTCTCCAATAACATTACAAGATATTCTTTGCTGCTGTATTTCCTAGGGTTTATTTCCTATTCTCTATAACGATAAAAGTAATCTCTTTCAGAAAAACCACCAAAGCGTCTACATTAAAAACTAAATTTAACAGTTTTTTTGGCCTCTTCCTGTGTTTGGAAATCCTGACGCGGCCTGGATGTAATTCGAACACTGTGAAGATGGAGATGAGATCGTTTACTGAATTTTTCAAGCCACCCGCTAGCAGCAACAAATATTTAAATCTGTTCATCGCCTAATGTTTTGGGAGATTAGCCAGAAACACCGTAACATATCCATCCAACAATCACTTCATATTTTGTATGAGTTTCTACGAGTTCGTATTAGTTTAGAAGCGTTACACACACTTGAATATTACAGGGTTGTTGTATTTTTTTCAGGTGGAATCATTGCAGTTTTTACAGTTAACTGTACAAGTTCTAAGAATTCCGCAACAGAACTTTCCTAAATGATATTATACTTTTTGTATAACATTAGTTTTGTAACTAATTAAAGTGTTTTACGCTTTCGTCACGTGGTGAGATATATAAGATGTATAATAAGAGGAATTAATTTATTACCTTTGTTTTTCTTTAAAATTACTCGAGAAATTAAGAAATTGGTGCACAAGTGTTACGTAATTGCACGAACAAATATTCCAAAACTAAAAGGCAAAATGTGTCTTGCAAACAACTTGCACATGCAAGTGCTACCAGTCAAGAATTCCGCATACCGGAAGCCAGCAAGTGTATGGGGTCATCAGGAGAGATTGTTTTTTTTTGTTTGTTTTTTTTTTGCGTGCGCTAATAAAACAATGAGATGGTTCACTGTAAGGAGGTTCAAATTTCAGACGGAGAATTCCGAAGCCATGCAACGATTTTTTTTTTTTTTTTTTGGCAAATTATCTACTGCATTGCTACAATACTAGGTTTCTATCGCAAAGCAAACCTAAAATGAAGTGTTGCTGTATTAATATTTACTAGTGACGTGAATGAATATCATACAGATATAACGAAACATTTTACTGAATAAAAGTTAAACAAAGGGCTCAATGAAACAAAAAAATCTCATATTTCATACCGATAATTTGTAAATATAGCATTAAAAGAAACATGGACAATATATATCCTTTCACTTGCTCATTATTTCTAAGATTTTTAAGATTCTCTGGGTTTTTTTCATTGGACGCTTTAAAAAAGTGCTTTTTTTTTCAAACGAGAAGCATTCTCATTATATCTACGAAGTAATTATTTCTATCACATATTATTATCACCCCACTGAGAATTTAATTAATAATGTCTCATTCTGAATAGTGAACACATACGCGCATGCACGAGCAAAGCCATAGGGTTTTCTCGAATTTTCGGCCGGTTACGTTAGAAGATTCAGGTTTTAAAAATTAGGATAACGAAGTAACGCTTTGGAGCTTATCATTCTGTCGACTGCTAATTAACAGGAGATGGGTGTATATAATTTTGTATATATACATTTCCACAACGAAAATGGATACATGACAAGCTTTCGTGTATCTTTAATCATTTACTTGTTTCATTTATCTGGCTTCGGCCATGCTGGGGCATCGCCTTGAACTGTTTTATTCATTTTAAGCCAGGTACTTATTCTATCCTCCCTCTTGCAGAACTGTTAGGTTACGGGGACATAAACAAAACATCGCCGGTTGTCAAGCGGCGGTGGGAGACAAACACTATCAAAAAAGGACACACATACACACTCATACACACACACACACACACACACAAACACAAACAAACACACAGCACGCATATATATAGACATACACACATATATACATTTTATATATATATAGGCGTAGGAGTGGCTGTGTAGTAAGTAGCTTGCTTACCAACCACATGGTTCCGGCTTCAGTCCCAATGCGTGGCACCTTGGGCAAGTGTCTTCTACTATAGCCTCGGGCCGACCAAAGCCTTGTGAGTGGATTTGGTAGACGGAAACTGAAAGAAGCCCGTCGTATATATGCATATATATAT
>NC_068996.1:3986666-3987119 GCF_001194135.2 Octopus bimaculoides | reverse complement strand
CTTAGACTGGTCTAAATGTACCAGTGCCCCTCCCGCTAAGCCAGAAAGTTTTCTTACCCTCTCTAAAGAGTAGCGTATCAGGTGGAGATTGTCGTGTATCGACCTGCCCGGGATAGCACAAGTTTGTGCTTCCCCAACAAGTTCTCCCACGACCCGCGCCAACATTTTTGCTAGCATCTTGGCCAAAATCTTTAACTCTGTGTTTAACAGAGTTATGGGCCTAAAGTTCCCTATCTCGTCCCTCTTGCTCAGGTCCTTTCTAATCAACGTCACTGCCCCCCGGCTCGCAGACTTGGGGATTCTCCCATTCTGCTGCCAGCTGGCGTAAACGCTGGTCAGTAGGTGTCCGAACAAGTCTGGCATACTTTTATAAAATTCATAGAGCAGACCATCGAGACCCGGCGACTTATCCCCGGGGCATTCGCCCAGCACCTCGATCACCTCCTCGGCTGT
>NC_068996.1:3983491-3984390 GCF_001194135.2 Octopus bimaculoides | reverse complement strand
GTGTCCTTCTCGAAGTGCTTAAACTTCTTGTCCTTAGGACAGTATGTTTTGAATGTTACTGACCTCTTTTCGATATCAATTATAGCGGCGGAGGGTGATATTCTTACATCGCCACCCTCCTGTTTCGTCCTTTAAAAAAGTTGTTCTATTTTTTCCATATTTATTTCAATGTTTTCGGTTGCCACTTCGGCAACCGCTGCAAACTTTTTTGTCATGTTATTTTCCTCTTTCTGCTTCTCAATGAGTGGCTGTTTTCCGTTAACAATTTCAACAGGCATTTTCCCTTTACAAATGGGAGACCTATACAATATTATTATTATTATTAAATTTTAAACGAATTGTTCTCCTCTCCGCAAGGACACAGAAGGTTCAAATCCCGCCCCCGCTGCGGGGAGGGACACAAAGGATAGTCTAAAACGACTATTAACAGTTTGTACAAAAATTTTCACAGATAAGAGAAATGCCTCAGTGGCCAAAAAATGTAACAGTTCAATAATTACTCCCCGATAAACCGGGAAGTACAAAGTCCAACGAATTTTCCAGCACTTTCCAACAGATAATTCAACCGCAAATTCAACAAGTACAACAATAATGACTGCAAGAAAACTCTTACCGGGTAACGAACAGAATATGTCCAAACACGACCTTACCGGAAGTGATGCTCTCCTGTCAGGGAAGCAAGCTTCTTACCACACAACCACGCCTGCGCCTAAGGAATGTTTATTTTAATGTCTGAACTTGATTTACATGTGTCATTCCGCTTAAGCGTGCTTGTGAATGTGTGTGCGTTGTGCGTGTATGTGTGTGCGCGTGAGTGTGTGAGTGTGTGCATGTATGTATGTATGTATGCATGGCATGCATGTATCTATGCATGTATGTATGTATGTGTATATATATAT
>NC_068996.1:3980099-3982621 GCF_001194135.2 Octopus bimaculoides | reverse complement strand
TATATATATATATATATATATATGCGCATGTATTTGTGTTTGTGTATACTTATTTGTATAGGAGCATATGTATTGTATATGGAAAATGTCAGAGGTGCCAAACTAAGCGTCGATGATATAAGAAATATCAGCAGCAGCTGTCCTGAAATGTCAACGAACTACTTATAGGCTTATAAAGATAAGTTATCGCGGCAAAGACGATATACAGTGTCAGTCTCCGGAAGGAATTACACAGATGCGAACGAATCAAAGATGGTAAAAATTGCTGAATATAATACTCTTCCCTTTCCTCGAGACCCTTCTCCACTCTTGAAGTGTTCTCTTGGATATTGGACACCTGCTTATTTACCTCGCCAATATTCTAACATGCTCTTATGTACTATATGCGTAGGGTTTTGCGGTTCTTTATTATAGATCCACAAGACGATACGACCTCGTTTAATATAGTTTATTACAGATTCACAAGATACTACTCATTTAATGTAATATACTATAGATTGAAAGAGGTTTTGGAAGCTAAGATACTGCAAAATTACAGAACATTTAAGTGCAAATAAATTTATGCACATATACATATACAGTAGTACCTCGGTTCGCGAATAAATCGTGCTTTATATAGAGAGAGATAGATATAGATATATATAAGGTAGGATTTATTCGTTATCAGAGACGTTCGTAAACAGAGGTACTGCTGTATTAAATGAATGGGAGAAAGACAGGAAATAAAGTACGATTTATTCGTTATCAGAGTCGTTCGGAAACGAAGATTCTACAGCTTTTATACATGCGTATTTATCTACATACATGTATGTATGCATACAAATATATATTTTATTTTATATTTCTATATTTTTATTTTATATTGACTTAAGCGGCTTCGGGCCCCTTATAGCATATATCATTCATTTATTTTACCTCGAAGAATAACGGTTTATTAATAGCCAGTCTTTTATTTTTAAATACTAACTGACCAATTATATCCGACGGTGGCACCTGGTGTATCTACTTTGGACAATAGGTTGCCGTTGGCACTCCGTCGCTTACGACGTCGAGGTTTCCCAGTTGATCCGATCAACGGAACAGCCTGCTCGTGAAATTAACGTGCAAGTGGCTGAGCACTCCACAGACACGTGTACCCTTAACGTAGTTCTCGAGGATATTCAGCATGACACAGTGTGACAAGGCTGACCCTTTGAATTACAGGCACAGCAGAAACAGGAAGTAAGAGTGAGAGAAAGTTGTGGTGGAAGAGTACAGCAGGGTTCGTCACCATCCCCTGCCGGAGCCTTGTGGAGCTTTAGGTGTTTTCGCTCAATAAACACTCACAACGCCCGGTCTGGGAATCGAAACCGCGATCCTATGACCGCGAGTCCGCTGCCCTAACCGCTGGGTCATTGCGCCTCCATGGACAATAGGTGGATTGACTGAAATGCCTACTAGTAGCAAGTGAAGAATTATATTAAATCGATAAGCAATTTATTATGATAAATACTATTACTTAATATAAACATAATTATTATTACTAACA
The DNA here is from genome assembly GCF_001194135.2 of Octopus bimaculoides. NCBI lineage: Eukaryota > Metazoa > Mollusca > Cephalopoda > Octopoda > Octopodidae > Octopus > Octopus bimaculoides. The sequence goes on along the minus strand of NC_068996.1, from coordinate 3,981,093 downwards.
CTTTATAGTATTTTTACTCCTCCTTTGACCTATCCTATTTGCATAAATAGCTATTACTTTTCTAACCTATGCCCCCTTCGTACATAGGAATACCCCACCAAATGCCCTTTTGTTTTAAATTTTGGTCATTTACATATCGTCCAATGGTTCTACACGCAACATGACACGACTCTCACCATATTCAACCTTGCCTTCTTCTTTTCTTGTTTCTTCTTCTTTTTATTTATTTATTTATTTATTTTCCACTCTGATAATTCTCCATGGTTCAAATCGGTTTTATTACCAACTATGATAAACATCTTTTAGCATAACGATGGTGATACCAAACAACATTGGAAGCAGAAACAGCTGTTAGATGGGATGCAGTCTTTTTCGTAATTAATTAATAAATAATAATTGATGTAAATCAATTGTTTTTCGTTAATGTTATCTCCAATTTTGTTTTCTTCTTTAAATTTTCATTCCTGATAAACTCCTGTTTATCCTTGTCTTTGCCTATAATCTATGAGCATAACATTTTTGCCCATGTTTAAATACAGGTAATATAACAGTAGTATAATGGATACTTTTTATCCCTTAGACGGTTATTTTAATCTATAACCCAACTGTACATATATGTATGGATATATGCATAAATCTATATATTATTATATTATTATATGATCGAACGCCACGCATCCTTTTCCAAGTAAGTTTTATCTTAATAATTACAATGCGCACTCTTCTACTATCTAACTCCCTCTCTTGTTCTTCATCCTTTCTGTTTTTCTCTCCCACCCTTTCCTTATTCTTCTCTCCCTTTCACCGTTCCGTTTCCCCCCTCTCTCTCTCTCTCTCTCTCTCTCTCTCCATTTATCTCTCTCTCTCTCCCCCCCTATCTCTCTCTCTCTCTCTCTCCCCCTCTCTCACTCCTCCTCTTCCTCCTTGACTCTCTCGTCGCTGACACATGACGAAAGGGGTTCTTTCTTTCTGCCCACTGGTCTTCATAAAGAAG
>NC_068996.1:3975029-3977529 GCF_001194135.2 Octopus bimaculoides | reverse complement strand
AAATAAAGGGTTAATTAGGTTGTTTTATTTGTGAAATACTGTTGTTTTGAATTTGCTGCAGAAAATGGTCAATGTCTGTGATGGTGAATGGGTGGGTACTAGGAATGTGGCCTTAGAACCAATGGGGCAGTAGCCTGAAAGAGTCTGAGAACCACTGTCCTAGAATAACCTAATAGTTGTTTTCTGAATTCATGATAATGAGAATAATTGTTTGAGTATACAGAGAGTGAAGAAATGAAGTGATAAAATATCGTTTAAAATCGTTAGCACGCCGGACAAAATGCTTGATGGCATTTCATCCGTCTTTACGCTCTGAGTTCAAATTCTGTCGAGGTTTACTTAGTCTTTTATCCTTTCAGCGTCGATAAAATAAATTCCGGTTGGGCCCTAGGGGTCAGTGTAATTGCCAATCCCCACTACCCCCAAAATTTCAGGCATTGAACCTATAGTAGAAAGGCTATTTATGCAATTTTATAATTTTATCAGAGAAGTTGCAATGGCCCAGGAAGGTTTTGCAGTTTAACATAGATCTAAAGAAATTGTAGTTACATTTAAGGGACTTTTGTTTTGTCTCCAAGACATATTTTAAACGTAAGTCTCATTCCACGTGTGTAAAGAACGCCGTCACTACTTCTATATGTAGATCCAGATATGAGAGTGCCATCACCAAAACCTGTCTCAAAACCAGCAAAAGAAAATTTATTTAACCCTGAACAAACAGAAGACACAACGAGAAAAGGAAGAAAAAAAGCAAGTATTTACACAGATTACACAAACAAGTTATTTTCTCCTTATCTTATTATGGTGTGTGCAGTTACACGTGAAAGAGGAGAAATTTATTCTATGGCTAGGATGGAAGAGGTGTCAGGGAAACAAAACCGCAATTTAGTCTTCAACGAACCACAATGACCGCATGATTCGATAACAACCAGTTTCCGGTGACACTTTGTACAAGAGATGCGGTGGACTGGATATAATAAATTTTAACGCCTATCTCGACAAACTGCCACGGCTGTCAACGGGGGAGTCTGCTACGAAAAGCTGATTATAGCTACTGATATACATGAGGCACCAAGTGGTTTTGCAAAGGACATAAAATTAGAAAAACAAACATCAACGATCATTTTGGTCAGGACTATGAGATTTATGAACTGATACCAGAGTCATTGGTAGACGTCGATCGCAACTGATAACATCTCCCTTATGTGAACCGCGATCCGCGACGTTGATCAAGAGAGATGCAAACAGGAAAGATGTCATTGATAATTTTAGATTCATATCTAAAAGGAGGAAGAGTGAAATATTTTCGCAAGGATGCTATCAAAAAGGTTAGCGATTTTCGAGCGATTCCGAAAGGACACACTGCAGCTTTTACTTCTTACGTTATACTGTTAGAGAGGTTGCCTTATATAAATCTTGTTTCGGTGGCACTCCGTGCTATAATTTACGAAGGCTGAAAATTTGTTCCATGGCTCGAACGCAAGAGGTTTGATGTGACACAGTAATCAAAACAGGAATTCGTAATCAAATAAACAAACAATAAAATTCGTAGGACAGACAAACCAGTTCCACTAAAGGCTTGTTTATCACACTACTGTACTTCCTCCACTAATAGTTTAAGCAGATCACAGTGGAAACTGAGATAAGCTTCTAATTTTACTACGTCTGCAGTAGCATAGAAGTCTAGCTAGGGTGAAGAACGAGGTTACGGTCCACCCCGGGCGCCACTTCTATGTGGGCGCCACTTCTATGTAGGCGCCACTACTATGTGGGCGCCACTTCTATGTGGGCGCCACTTCTATGTGGGCGCCACTTTTAATCTCACTGTATAAGTGTGTATAGGATGGGAGGGTCGGGATACAACAAACGCAAGACCTGAATATCTAGTCAACCTTCCATGAAAAAAAAAAATAACTAATAGTGTCGCAGAACGACAACCATATACGCTATCAACTGTATATGAACTCGCGCTTATTCCGACTCGTCAAAAGCGAGTATCTTAATTTGTTACCACGTCGTATGTCTTTTACCCGGTTCTGCAGAGTAGAATTTGTACTCGTTTTTTAACAAAGCCTTCTAACGAGAACTACGTACGTTTTGATTTAGACCATGAACTAGAAAGGAATGATCAATAGAAATTTGTCGAACGGAAGATATCCTTGAAAGCTTGTGTGGAGGTTCCGAACGCCTTCATTGTTTCCACAGTTTATTACTGCATGGCTGAGATGTATTATACAAGGCATTATCTGACGAAACTGGACTGGCTATTCATAAAAGATTTTGATGTTGAGATTATTATTATTAAGGAGTGGCTGTGTGGTAAGTAGCTTGCTTACCAACCACATGGTTCCGGATTCAGTCCCACAGCGTGGCACCTTATGCAGGTGTCTTCTACTATAGCCTCGGGCCGACCAAAGCCCTGTGAGTAGATTTAGTAGACGGAAACTGAAAGAAGCCCGTCGTGTATGCGTGTGTGTGTGTGTGTGTGTGTGTGTGTGTT
>NC_068996.1:3972295-3973324 GCF_001194135.2 Octopus bimaculoides | reverse complement strand
AAAAAAAAAATTAACACCAAATATACAGTGCGTGTGTTTTTATTGGCTAAACTGGCAATATGACCATCCCCAAGTACAACAACATCTGTTTCAACACACGATTTCACATAAAAAATCTTGCAAAACAAATATATATATATATATATATATATATATGTATGTATGTGTGTGTGTGTGCATGTATGTATGTATGTATGTATGTATGTATGTATGTATGTAGGTGTGTGTGTATATACCGACACAGGTATATTACTGGGCAATTACCTCCCAGGACGGATAAAATGCAAGGTCCACCTTGAAATTCGAACTCAGAAAACAAACACTTAATGTGATATGTCAAAGCGATTAATTGCAGCGTCGAACTAAATCGGTGATGATAATGATGATGATGATGATGATGAAGTGGGTGGCGGTGGTAGTAGTGGTTGTGATGGTTCTTGTTATTGTGGTGGTGATGGTGGTGGTGATAGTGGTGGTGATGGTGGTGGTGGTGGTGATGACCATGACGATGGTGATAGACTAAATAAATAAATGAAATTAGCAAAAACAAATCAACATACCCAAAGATGAAAACTTTAGTATTTTTCATTATTTCCGTTTTTTGTTTTTTTTTTTAGAATTTTTTTCTTTATTCTAACAAAGAAACATTTATTTAATTAAGGTCATAAAAGATACTGAGGGAGAAACAGAAAGGAAGATAGAAAAAGAGGCGCAGAGAGAGAGAGAGAGGGAGGGGTGGTAGAGGGAGGAGGTGCTAGTGTGTGAAAAGTGTCAGGATGAAAAGAAAGACAAGATATAAAACAAATATGTGAGATAAAGGGAAAATGGTGGGGAGAAAGGAAGAATGGCTGAGAATGATGAAGAGAGGAGGAGGAGGAGAGGAAGAGAGAGGGAGAGAGGAGGAGGAGGAGGAGGAGAGGAAGAGAGAGGGAGAGAGGAGGAGGAGGAGGAGAGGAAGAGAGAGGGAGAGGAAGAGAGAGGGAGAGGAAGAGAGAGGGAGAGGAAGAGAGAGGGAGAGGAAGAGAGAGG
>NC_068996.1:3967709-3969341 GCF_001194135.2 Octopus bimaculoides | reverse complement strand
TATATATATACATATATATATTTTTATTTATATGCATACATATGTGTAGGTGTATGTGTATAAGTGTGTGTGTGTGTCTGTGTTGTGTGTCTGTGTGTTCGTCCATGCATAAATTTATACAACAAAATGAAACAATTTATACAACAATTTATACAACAATTTATACAACAAAATGAAACAAACAGGCTTTAATTACAAATTACTTGTGTTTCTGTGCAGTGGCAACAGCTTAAGCTATTGAGTTTTCATTCTCATATCATTACATTATATTACTTTATAAATAATTACATAAATAAACCTGATTCAGCAACAGTTATGTGCCGGCACTTCATCGAGTAGATTGCTCTTATATATGATCACTATTTATATGCCCACTAAGAACGGTGACGATAGCAATAACAACAATATAAATAAAGGGCGCGGATATGAATGGGGTGGTGGGTAAGCCCACATATACACACGTAAGGGCACACGCGAAACACCTAGACACGCGTACTCATGCGTGCACACACTCCCATGCACTCATACACAGACACATACACACACACACACACACATACATAGAGGCACATACACAGATACAGATGCAAACGCATGCGCAGATTAGGATACACATCAGAGAAGGACAGAATGGACTAAGCGGAACAGAAGAATACACGAGGACGGAAAATGTCACTGAAGAGGTCACAGATGTGTGACGAATGATACATACATACATACGTACGTACGTACATACATACATACATACATACATACATACATACATACATATGCATACATATATATATATATGTGTGTGTGTATACACACAGACACACACACAATCATAAATCATATCTATATATACGAATGTATATGTACAGGGTATCCCCAAAAGATGTACTCACTCTTTGACTTCCCAGTACTCATGCATTTTGTGTTCAAGTAGATGTTTATTGATATATATACAATCTTAAAAAGTTAAATTAAATTCAGGAAAATAAAGTGTTATAGAAACGTTTATTTATTGTCATTTAGAATTATTTAATGTTCTCTCTCGTTCCTGCGTGTTCGCAAATCTTCAAACTGCCTTCCTTCATTTTCTAAACAAAACTTGATAACGTCCAACAATGGATTCGACAACATTGCCAAACATTTCATTTGGAATTGCAAGACATCATATTCTAATTTCATTTTTCAAATCATCAATTGTCACTGGTTTTGCAGCGTAAACCTTATCTTTGAGATGTCCCCATAAAAAAAAAAAATCCATTGGCTTGAGGTGTGGGGAACGTGCAGGAAATTCAACGCTAGCCCTCTTTCCAATCCATTTGTTTGGATTTGTTGCATCGGGGTAAGTCCGTACATCACAAAAAAAAACGATACATTAGTAATCGTCTGTCAAAGAGTGAGTACATCTTTTGGGGACACCCTGCATATATGTGGTTGGGAGTGTAATTGTATGTGTGTGTGTTTGGGGTACCTGTCTTAGCAGATGTGCGGACCCTTATGTATCAGCTTTTGTATCTCTTTCGAGGATAAAATGATGATGACGTTGTAATTGTTGATGATGACGATGATGATGATGATGATGATGATGATGATGATGATGATGATGATGAGGAGGAGGAGGAGGAGGAGGAGGAGGAGGAG
>NC_068996.1:3967145-3967699 GCF_001194135.2 Octopus bimaculoides | reverse complement strand
GATGATGATGATGATGATGATGAGGAGGAGGAGGAGGAGGAGGAGGAGGAGGAGGAGGAAGAGGAAGAAGACGACGACGACGACGACGGTGGCGATGTCGATGTGGAGGTGTTCATGATAATGATCATGGTGATAAGGAGGAGCAGAAGAAGAAGAAGAAGAAGACGCTGCCGCCGACGACGACAATGAACAGCAGCAACAACAACAGCCACAATTAAAAAGTTTGACGGGGAATGTCTTCGGAGAAGATGGATTGAATGATGATGGTTTTGCTAAATGGGGAAAATGAAATAATGGCGTGGAATAAATAAACGTTGAGTACGAAGTGAGAAGGAGGGGAAGGGACAGAGGGATGGAGGGATGGAGGGAGGGAAGTGGAGAAAAGATAACAGTTAGACAAGGGGCGGGTGAGATATGGAGATAGATTAGAAAGATATGAGAGCGAGCGAGCGAAAGAGAGGAATGAAAGGAGGAGCGAGACGACGATGTGTTGGTGATGATTAAGACGATGGATTTCGATAGCGAGAGAGAGAGAGAGAGAGAGAGAGAGAGAG
>NC_068996.1:3965273-3967109 GCF_001194135.2 Octopus bimaculoides | reverse complement strand
AGAGGGGAGGGAGATGGGGGTGGGGTGGGAGGAGAGCTGAGGTCTTTGTTAGGTGTTTGTTTTTTGATAACAGCAAACGTCACACCTCGTTTAAAGATTATATTTCATAAGCAATGAACAGTGAAGGAAGTGCAATTAATAATTAGAAATTTTACATGATATTATAATATGGAGAACAGACCAACTTCGACGGAATCAAAATTGCTTTTAATTATAGATATGATTTAATTATATACGCGTATGCCACTGTGTGAACATACATATACATGTACACACATACATACATGTGTGTGCATATGTATGTGTATATGTGTGTGTATACATATCTATATATGTTTGAATGTATGAATGTGAGTATGTCATTGTCTATAGCTGAAAACAGCTATGCATATGTCTGTGTATCCGAGTGAGAGAGTGTAAACGCGTGTATATAAGAATGGTGTGTATGTTTATGTATACAAAGACATATAAATGCAAATAATAACATATATAAATACACATACACACACTAACGTACCAACATGCATATATACATAGCAACATACAAACACACACATTTCCATACATATTTACGCACGTATACACATACACACACGTGCGGCATGTATACATACGGTCGGGTCTCGCATATGTAATACAGAGGGCTGCAAACTTCAATTAACTGAAATTATTCCAGCAATTAGAAAACAAAATCTCAATTTAGGGCGTAAAATCTAAAAACTGCAAGCAAAGGAGAAAACTCCGATGATGCTGAGCTTTGCTGTCTTCTACAACATAAAGACAATAGGACGAGTGTATATTGTGTTTAAACACAAGTGGTGAAAGCAACGAATCTATTATGTGTGTGTGTGTGTGTGTGTGTGCGTGTGTGTGTGTGTGTGTGGAATATCATTAGAGAAATAAATACATCCCAGCTTGATCTATATGTGCTCAGCACACATACAAACGCACACATACACACATACGCACACACTTAGCCATACACACACACACACACGCAACACACGCGTTTTTTATTTATGTGCGTGTACACACATCGCTTGTGCACTCATATACGCGCGATACACATACGCACATGCGTACATCAACCAATCCAGGTAACCCCAAGCCCTCGAGTGTTTTCTTAATTGAGCCTTGCAATTTAACAGTGACAGGATTGAATTCTGCAAATACAAAAGAAAACTAAAATCTAAAGAAACAACATTTATATATAAATGCTTAAAGATATACAAATAGAATTTACAAAGGAATGGAAACGCATATCCAAATAGTAACTGGTTTAGAATAGACATCCAAAGACCAAATGTATCTAGCTGAGTAATTGCAATCATACTTCTGTTGTTTATATTATCATATACTGAACTCCAATATACGTAATATAGTCCTTTCTACTAAAGGCACAAGGCCTGAAATTTGGAGGAGGGAGCTAGTCGATTACATCAACCCCAGTACTCAACTGGTACTTATTTCATCGAACCCGTAACGTTGAAAGGCAAAGTCCACCTAGGCGAAATTTGAACTCAGAACGTAAAAATGGACGAAATGATGCTAAGCATTTTGTCCGGTGAGCTAACGATTCTTATTTCTTTACTGCCCACAAGGGGCTACACAGAGGGAACAAACAAGGACAAACGGATTAAGTCGATTATATCGACCCCAGTGCGTAACTGGTACTTATTTAATCGACCCCGAAAGGATAAAAGGCAAAGTCGACCTCGACGGAATTTGAACTCAGAACGTAGCAACGAGCAAAATACCTATTTCTTTACTGCCCACAAGGGGCTACACACAGAGGGGACAAACAAGGACAGACAAACGGATTAAGTCGATTATATC
>NC_068996.1:3959980-3962680 GCF_001194135.2 Octopus bimaculoides | reverse complement strand
ATCACCACCACCATCATCATCATCATCATCATCATCATCATCACCACCACCATCTTCATCATCATCATCGTCATCGTCACCACCACCACCATCACCACCATCATCATCATCATCATCATCATCATCATCATCACCATCATCATCACCACCACCATCATTATCATCATCATCATCATAATCATCATCATCACCACCATCATCATCATCATCATTATCATCGTCGTCGTCGTCGTCTTCATCTTTGTTGTTGTTACAATTGTTATTTTCATTCCCAAATCCAATTAGTGGTTTGTCGGATTCTCGCGCAAGTTTTTTAACACCTGGGACGTATTCAACATTAAATCAAAATCCGAGCAAGAAGAGGGAAGCTGGGGGTGAAAAATAGAAGAGGAAAAACAACAGACACTGGCTTTTAATTGTTTTCTCTTTGTCTAACTACCCACCACCCTTCTCATCGCCCACATATCCACTTACAAATATGTTCACATATACGCACGTACACGTGCATACGCATACGTACATATGTTCATACATGTAACATACTCTGTAATTATATACTCTATAAAATACACACGATTTTATATACCTATGCAGACAGTATACGCTAATATACAGACATTCACGCTCACACAAATGTGTATGTCTGTGTGTATGCATACACACACACATGTGTGTGTATATATATATATATATATATATATATATATATATATATACAGGGTGCGATGGGTACTTTGTCGCTATCTGATATTTCTAATTTTGCGTATGCGCAGTTTGTTTTTAGTTTTCACGACTACACAGTAAAGTAGGGTCAGTTGGGCACCGTCTGAGAGAAAAACAGCATCATGATGCAGTTCACTCTGCCAGAAGGCTGGAAACGACTTACCGTACTGCTTGGCATTCGTGCCGGAAGCTCTAATACGAACAGATGGTGAACACAGAACAACCGTTGTCTTGCTGTGTCCCCAAAACATATACCGAGGGTGATAAAAATCAAACATCCAGTCAACATTATGGTGTTTGGGGTGATCACTAGTGATGGAGACTTTATGCTTCCATTCATCTTCTCACACAGCCTCAGACTCAACACAGAGGCCTACATCAAGTGCCTGGAGGAGTTAGTGCCGCCCTGGCTCAAGAAGGTGACTCCTGGAAGACCTTATGTCTAGCAATAAGACTCTGCACCATGCTATACAAGCAGGAGAACCCAGTCAAGGATGTCAGGAAATTTCTGCAACCACATCATCCCTAACATCTGACTACCTAACTCCCCAGACTGCGACTCCCTTGATAATTATGTGTGGAGCGCAGTTGGGCGAGAGACCAACAAAACTCCTTCTAACACCAAAGATGAACCAAAGAAAAGAAATATCTCAGCATTTACCAACTTAAACAAGGAGACCATCCAGAACAATTACAGGAGATTCTGAAATCGCCTGGAGATTGTGACTGGAGCCAATGGCGATTTTATTGAATAAATTTACTGTTTAGTATTTCAAGATATTTTTATGTAATTTTGTAAATATATCTGTTAAAATGAGATGTCAGTGTTATTTTCTCTTTTGCGTAGTTTAGACGACATATTCTTTTACTTGTTTCAGTCATTTGACTGCAGTCATGCTGGAGCATCACCTTTAGTTGAACAAATCCATTCACAAGACTTTGGTCTGCCTGAGGCTATAATAGAAGACACTTGCCCGAGGTATGACGCAGTGGGACTGACACCGACACCATGTGGTTGGGAAGCATGCTTCTTACTACACAGTCACGCCTGTGCCTATATATATATATTGAGTTGTCCGGAACGTTCGTGCCGATTTATAGTAGGAAGAGGGTATTTTCAAGTTAAAGGAAAGATGGAGACGCATTGTGCAACAAAATGGTTTATATTTGGTTGATTAAAAATGTAATGGCAAGTATTTATTGACCTTTTTCTGTCCTTTAAAAATCGGCACGAACTTTCCAGACAACCCAATATATATATATACACACGCATATATATAATTAGTTAAAAACAAACGGAGAAAAAACACAAGAAAAACAACGCGAGGACGTGGTACATGCAAAGTATTAATAAGACGTTCAGGGAAGGAAAGAAAGGGTGTTTTACGTTTCGAGCAAAGCTCTTCTTCTGGAGAGAGAGGAAAGTCCAAGAGGAAAGGAAGACAGAGGAAAAAAGTCCCTAAGGACCCACATGTAGTTACATTATATATAAATATTGTGGTGGGGGAGGTTGGCCTCCCTGTCAGTAAATAGAAAAAAGAGCTTGTTCCATATTTCTAGCAATGCTGATGCTCCCTGCACCTTTCGTCACCTTTTAATAACGGTGAAATATTACTTTTTGGTTGTGAGTTGTGTCTAGCCATTTTCATCATTTCATATATATATGTGTTTGTATTTGTAATTGCCTACCATTTCTCGTTTTTTTTCTTTTCGTCCTTGTTTTCGTATACATTCGCTTGCTTTCTTCCAAAGAATCTAGTGCTTTTAGCTTAGATTTCCTTGGGGCCGGCCAGATTATTAGAGTAGTCTCGAGAGTAACCGGCCGAAACTGCAAAGACGATCTGGTACTCGACTGAAGATTAAAAGCTCCGAATGATTCGTCCTTGTTTTTTTTTTTCCTGTTATTTTTTGTATCGTCAAACTGTCCGAATGTTTTGTTGTCGCTTGTTACGTTCTTGTTCTAGTTTTTGTTGTTAT
>NC_068996.1:3958423-3959318 GCF_001194135.2 Octopus bimaculoides | reverse complement strand
GTCAAGTCTAAAATAAAAATAATAATAAAAAAACCAATGTACGTATTGTAACTTATACTAAATATCTAAAAAAAAATATACTTGTTTTAATAATGAATAAATAAATAATCGAAAAACATTTAACAATATTTCTTAACATAAAAACACAACTTATCTTATCGATATATATATATAAAGTGTGCGACCCTTTTACTCTTTCCTTTAACCCCTCACACTTTCTTCGTTCCTTCCACTTTTCTTTTTCTAGGTCCCACCCTCTCTCACATTTCTTGGCCTTCTCTTCATTCTCATCACTTTCCCTCCTCCTTTACCTCACTCTGTCCCTTTCCTTCTTTTTCTCTTTCTCGCCCCTCCCTAATTCTTCTATCCCCTTACCCCCTACCTCTCTCCTCTCCTTCCACGTGACCGGTACTCGGCCACGCCTAACCTTTCTTTCTTGGTTCGACTACCATCCGTGTAGCATCTCTTATATTCTTTCTCATGACTTTCATCTCTTATGACCCTGCCGTAAGGATTCACTTCCACACACACCAGTTTAATTTAATTCGTTCTTAGTCGAAAGACACCTGTTGTTAATGTCCTGTTGTTTGTATTTGTAATTGTGTACTATTTCTCGTTCTTTTTTTCGTCCTTGTTTCCGTATACATTCGCTTGATTCCTTCCAAAGAATCTAGTGCTCTTCGCTCAGATTTTTTTGGAGTCGGTCAGATTAGAGCAGTCTCGAGAGTAACCGGCCGAAACTGCTAAGACGATCTGGTACTCGACTGAAGATTGAAAACACCAAATGACTCGTCCTTATTTTTTCCTGTCCTTTTTTGTATCGTCTATCTGTCTGGATGTTTTGTTGTCGCCTGTTCTGTTCTTGTTCCATTTTTTGTTTTGTTATATATATATA
>NC_068996.1:3956851-3957957 GCF_001194135.2 Octopus bimaculoides | reverse complement strand
TATATATATATATATATGTATATACATACGTATACTCAGATATATTTTGCATATATGCACAAAGATTTATATGTCGTATACAAAAAAACACATGTATACTATGACATAACTGAAGAATTCTTAAAACAACGTATATTTATGTGTATAAACTAACAACTGATCTGAGTGCTTTCTATCCTTTTGTTTCCCTTAATTTCCTGTTGCCATTTATGTGTCCACCAATCTATCTACTTATCTGTCTATCCGTACACGCGCGAGTGCACACAGATTTTCGTATAACACATTAACATCATGTATTTCTTAAGTAAAGTCTATTCTTGCCTTAAATCCATCTGATCCATCTCAGGTATTAAGTACCAATCAGCCGCTTAGTGTTCCATTTATTTTTGAATGTATTTATTTAATCATTTATTCATTTAATATACATCCAGTACCGTTAATAAATGCCTTTAGTAAAGCGACGAACTAGCAGAAACGTTAGCACGCCGGCAAAATGCTTCGAGGTATTTCATCTGCCTTTACGTCCTAAGTTCAAATTCCGCCGAGGTCGGCTTTGCCTTTTATTCTTTCGAGGTCGATAAAATAAGTATCAATTGCTAGCCTTGTGCCAAAATTTGAAACTAGTAAGTACCTTTAGTTTTTCTAAATCCTTTTTGTGGAATCTTCAATCAGATCGTTTTCAATTTCCTCTTTTGTGCAATTCTTACTCATATGATCAGAAACGACTATTTGCATAGTCTTTTTTTTTAACTTGTTTCAGTCATGCTGGAGCACCGCCTTTAGTCGAACAAGTCGACCCTAGGACTTATTCTTTGTAAGCCTAGTACTTATTCTATCGGTTTCTTTTGCCGAACCGCTAATGTTACGTGGACGTAAAACACACAAGCATCGGTTGTAAAGCGATGGTGACAGAGACACACAAATGCACACACACACACACACACACACATACGACCAGCTTCTTTCAGTTTCCGTCTGCCAAATCCACTCACAAGGCTTTGGTCGGCCCGAGGTTATAGTAGAAGACACTTGCCCAAGGTGCCACGCAGTGGAACTGAACCTGGAACCATGTGGTTGGTAGGCAAGCTACTTACCATACAGCCAAT
>NC_068996.1:3956317-3956841 GCF_001194135.2 Octopus bimaculoides | reverse complement strand
GTGTGTGTGTGTGTGTGTGTGTGTGTGTGTGTGTGTGTGTGTGTGTGTGTGTGTGTGTGTGCACGCGCGTTTGTATGTAATGTATGTGTGTATATATGCTTATATAATTTAGATGGCCACCATATATCAATTTAATTCTCCTTTACATATAATCTATGATATTTAAACATAATATATTCCATTATGGACATTATTTTCATTATTTACGTTTGACGGATATTTGTCCCCATCTTGTTTGTTGTTAACACAACGTTTCAGCTGATATACCCTCCGGCCTTCATCAAGTGTCTTGGGGAAATTTCGAACCTGGGTTCTCATTCCTAAGGTATCTTTCGATGTTATTATTATTATTATTATTATTATTATTATTATTATTATTATATGTTCTTTTTTTTCTTCTTTCTTCAAATTTTCTTCTATTTCTCGCCGAATGTTTTCCGTACACCTAGGGCCGAGAAACTCATTGTATACATTTCCAGTTTACACGCGCAAATTCACAGGTAAAATATGTATTTTTAAAAAAA
>NC_068996.1:3954009-3956065 GCF_001194135.2 Octopus bimaculoides | reverse complement strand
TTATTATTATTATTATTATTATTATTATTATTATTATAACATCGAAAAATACCTTAGGAATGAGAACCCAAGTTCGAAATTTCTTCAAGACACCTGATGAAGGCTGGAGGGTATATCAGCCGAAACGTTGTGTTAACAACAAACAAGATGAGGACAAATATCCGTCAATTGTAAATAATGTACATAATTCCACGTCTCTTAAATACGGAACTGTATAGTATATTCCATCTTTATTTTATTGAAGGGGCAATGACTAAACAATTTTCCGTAACAATTTTGTTAATATTTTCCATAATGATATTTAAATTAAATGATGATGCAATAGCTTTATTGCTTTTGGAAAGCTCTTGGATTTTCTCTTCTCCATTAGCAAAAAAATTTAGTGTCACCAAGCTGATGAGCACTTACGAGACCACAACCCTTTAGTTAAATAGTTTTGGAACCATGAGTCATTTTGCAAGTACCCGTAGGTCAGTTCTCAAGACCTAATGGCCTGGCAGGTTATTGTTGGTGTCGCAGAAAATACTTGACAAATTGCAGATATCTTCCGCCTGTTTTGTTGGTCAAGTGATGGAAACGAATGGAGGCCAACATCGAGTTTCTACATGGTGGTCACATATGAGCATCCATCTGCTGTAAATACCCATCATAAACTGCAATCAATCTTCTGATGGAGAATCATGTTTATATAAAGACTGAAAGTATTATTTGCATCTTCCGAGGCGACGAGCTGGCAGAATCGCTGGTATGCCGAATGGAATGCATAATAACTTTTCTTTCGGCTTTACGTTTTAAGTTCTAAAGCTGCCGTCGGCCGACTTTGTCTTTTATCCTTTCCAAGTCGATAAAAGAAGTACCATTTGAGTACTGGTGTCAATGTAATTGACCAACTCCTTGTGCCAAAATTTGCAAGCATTATTTACATCTTTCTAAACTTCCGGTTGTTGATGCGGTAATGTTAACGTTTTTGAAGAAGAAACCGAACCAGCTTCTGAGAGAAATTCATTTTGCTGTCATCTGCTGTCCACATCCTGAGCAACAGAAAAAGGAATAAACTCTACTATCAGAATATAAATTATTTATTTCTGATTTGTTAACTCATCACTGATGTGTTTGGTGAATACAAAAGAATTTTCAGTTTCAATCACAATCCTTGAAATTTGTCTTTATACATTATACCCAGACCATATCTGTTTCCTTCAGCGAATTCACAAAATAAATTTAGTACTGTTTATCTGTGATTAAATGACATTAACTTGAAACAATCAAAATAAGTTGAATTATTTTACTGTTCGCATTTCTTTGATCTGAGTTGAGGACAAACAGCAAGTAACAGACGATGTTCACGACCGCAGTTTACTCTCGCCCATTCCTGAAAGTCTTTTATTGATATTTGAAAACAAGTGTGCACAAGAAGGCTAGAACTTATCGATGTATCATTGCCATTTGATTTCAGCCAATAAGACTACTAAGTTGTGAGCTCAGTTTAGCTTGAATCAATCATAACTAGGATCAACACCACTCCATCCCTGACTATCTCGTCTTTTTGCTGCTTATAGGAAAAAGACGAAATAGAGTATAAAACAAATTAGAATATAATTTGTAGCTGCGAAAGATACAAAACGGACACCACTGTTGTTCATATCTTCAACCACCGAAGTTCCTTCCACAGAACAGATTTCCAGCGTAATCTTTGAGATCTAGTTTGTGCATTAAAGATTCCAATCAAGATGTGAAAGTCTTTATTAGTTTAGTGTAGCAACGACTGTTTGAAGTTATGTGCAAATTTATACATACATACATGTACATACATACATACATACATACATACATACATACATACATACATACATATACATAAATACACACACACATACATACATGCATACATACATACACACACAAATATGTATGTGTGCATTTATGCATATACATATATATCCATATATATGTATATATGCGTGTATGTATATATGTATATATATATGTATCCATGTATGTATATTATATGTATATATATGTATAGACATATGTATGTATATATGTATATATGTAT
>NC_068996.1:3953257-3953789 GCF_001194135.2 Octopus bimaculoides | reverse complement strand
CTCTTTCTCTGTCTCTCTCTCTCTTTCTCTGTCTCTCTCTCTCTCTCTCTCTCTCTCTCTCTCTCTCTCCCCTTCCCCTTCCTCCACTGCTCTAATTTCCTTCCGTTTCTCTACCGTTATATATCTCTCACAGTTATATTTTTGTTTTGTTCGTTAATTCAATAAGTACTTTCTGTTAGAAATTACGTGTTCGTTATTTGTTTAAAAGATGCAATTGCAAGTCCGAATGTCTGAATGTGATGTAGCTGTATAGCAGGTTCAATTCTGAGGATATTGATAAAATATCGATTTTTCTTGTTTTATTCCAATATCAGTGTTAGATAAATGTCTCTCTTACCTGATCAGTTGGTGTTAGTATTTCATAGACAGTCTTAGAGGTAATGTAATTATTAGAGACAAGCAGATTGATATGTATGCATAATGTGTAGGAATATTTACGCATGTAGCTATATGCGTATCTATACATCTTTATGTATATAGCCATCTTATATACGTACATACATATATATATATATATATATATATATATATA
>NC_068996.1:3947824-3950335 GCF_001194135.2 Octopus bimaculoides | reverse complement strand
AACAAAAGACTGTTACCCAGAGTTTCACGTTCCCGTTCATCGGACAGTTTTATTAGAAATTGGAGAGAAATGACAATGCAATCAAAACTAATATAAAATGTGAAACACATGGATCCGTTACATTGGTTGTTTCAAATAACGGTCTTAGGTATGCAATGAACAAAATAAACATAACAAATGAATTCAATATAGATTCATCATATTTAAAAATAATATTTTTTTTAATCGAAGAAAACCTTAAATAGAAAAATGGGTTCAAAATACATATTGTAAATAATTAATTATATTCGAATTAACACATTAAAATCAAATAAAATATACCCTGCATTAAAAATAAAAAATAAAATTGCAACAAACACTGGACTCCTCTCCGGTGAATTATTCTACGGTCAAAGTAAACGTAACTCTAATTTTTTTCTTTTGTTACCTTTTATTACCGTTTTCTTCGCCTTTTGTTCTTCCAATACCACTTTTTGCACCAACCTTCCCGTTTTTTATCGTGGTTTCTCGCGTACAAGTGTCTTGTTTTTCAAACAACAAATCATGTGTCCAGAACCCAAAATTGCTTGGAGACACAAAGTACGTCATGAAAACCTGCCTAACTATGTGTTTCAATGGCAGCACTTTTAACATTTTCAACATTAAACAATCACTCCAATGACGATATTTCTTGTATATATACAGTTTTTTGCACAAATTTCAACCGCAGTTTGAGCCCTTTTCTAAATTGCTCGCAATAACTTTAAACAAAAGACCCCTACCCGCGAGTGTTTGGAAGACCAATAACGCCTGTCAAACTAAACACGACGTGAAACATGTAGCATTTATAACACTTGTTAGACAATCGGTTATGTGTATATGGAGTTGCTAGCATGATGGGACGTCACCAAGGAAGCTCCTTTGTTCACGCAGTTATGAAATTACCCACGTAAGTCACATAGGTGAATTACTAGTCTAGAGAAAAATGTTAACAATCTAGATTGTTTAATCACAATTTGTACAACTACAAAGGTGTATGCTGTACCATGAGTTCATTATACGCCAAATACACAAATCTTATGGAAGTCCAACGACTACAATATTTGGGCTGATATGCTACACTGCCATACTGTTGCGCTGCTATACTCCATATTGTTCAAGTTTTTTTTTTTTTAATATAGTGTCAAGTTTCTGTGAAAATAAATAAAAATGCTCCGTTACCAAGAAGCAAGCCTTAAGAAAATATTTCTTATTTACTCCGTTTGTGCCGGTCGTTGTTGAGACTTCGAGTGTTATCGAACCCCGCACTGCAGATTTCCTCTGCAAAATCGAGATAACTGCGGCCCATTTGGGATATCATTCGCGCGAGGTGTTGCAGCATATGTCGCCGGTCATTCTCCGTGGCAAAGCCATCGCAGACATGTCTGTATGACGCTGCTCAACATGCTATTTGTTCTCGCCCATTTTTTGTTGCTTAATCCCCACCTTTTGTTCTCCCTTTTTTCTTTGTCTCCTTGTTATTAAATTGTGATTCAATCTTCATGTAAATAAAACTAATTTTGATTAAGAAAAATAACAAATGGATGGATTGGTCAAGAATTATGGTGCAGCAAGAACAGGTTTCAAATGTTTAACATCAATATCTTGGTTGATGCCTAAAAGCTGTTTTCGAAAATGTGAATACATGTATAAAAATGCGTGCGCACACACACACACACACGCACACAAACACACATGAACACACATATGCTCACACACACACATGCGCACACACGTACACACACACACACATCCACAGACGTACACGTGTACACACACGTACACACACACACACACACACACACACACACGTACACACACGTACACGCGTACAGAGACACACACATACACATGGGCATATATTATATTACATCACACATAATTATGACGCTGTGATAAGATTTGGAAAATTTTGTCTTTTCAGTTCTAATTTCTTCGAACGTTTCAAACGTGCAAAAGAAAACACAAAACCCTATTTACCAGTCAAACACAGAAATTTGCTCTTTCGGGCTCGCGCGGAAATTATATGCAGACTATACTACTCTAACAGATATATATATATATATATATATATATATATATATATATACCACTATATGAGCAGCCACACGTTACAGACGCACACATCTACACACATCAAAGTCGCTAGCCCCTATCCACACACACAGACACTTACACATTCTCACATGCACACAGGCTCACGTGCATCATCGTTTTGGGATCACCAATACTTTATATATATATATAGTAAATGAGTATATGCATATATACGTACAGGTATGTGCATACCGACATCCACCTGTATGTATAGGTGCATATCTGGGTACAGGACATTGCAAACAAACGTAGACGAGAACACACGAGCCACGTAGAGAACATTCTCCTTCATCAGCCACCCACGTTTTAACACCGGCGTTTCGACGAGCTTGGGCAGGACGCATCGCTAAAACGGCTCGTCCCATGGATCGCAGATTAAATTTGTATACGCAAATT
>NC_068996.1:3938166-3945023 GCF_001194135.2 Octopus bimaculoides | reverse complement strand
ACATATGTATATATACATATACATATATATATACATATATGCACATATGGGTACAGGACGTCACCAACATGAAATACGAAAACAAATGAGTTGAATACACAAAAAACAAGAAAACTAATGGAAAACATGACAAGTAATATAAAGAACGACCCTTCATCAGTTGTCGGCTGTCTATTTACTCCTCATTTCTTGCATTGAACGACATATATATATATATATATGCATGTATGTATGTATGTATGCATGTATTTGTGTGTCTGTGTTTGTCCTCACGCCATCGCTTGACAACCGATGTTGGTGTGTTTACGCCCCTGCAATTTAGTGGTTCGGCAAAAGAGGGTGATAGAATAAGTACTGGACTTACAGTGTTCCAGTATATATATATATATATATATATATATATATATATCGGCTAAATTTTAAATTCATATTCGTTGTTTTCATAATTTTTCGTAAAGTAGTCCAGTGGCAAAACTAATGAACTGGGTGGTCACGTGTTCAACAACTTTTAAGGACAAAAATCTAAAAGATATCATTCCCATAGGATAATTCTTTGCTATTTGATAAAACGATATCTTATCTTATGTGAGGGTAGTATTATGTGGATATTTTCGGACACCTGTTGATGATATGGATATTATCTTCTGCTCTAGTATTGCAGAATCGATATTTTCTAGTATAACGTAGATATCCAGAGACATCTCTAACTCTTCTGCCGATCAGATATTTAGTAGCTTATCTCCTGTTCCAGGATAGCAAAGATGAATCTTCCTCGGTTAGATATGATGTATCTAACACATGATCAAGAGAAACTGCACATATTTATCTGAACGGAAATAATCCATTTTGGATGAGGGTTTTTCCTTGTTAAAGTCTATCTTTGTTATTCACATCTGCTGATGATAGGTAAACGAAGTACAGTATAGAAGAACATACAGTGTTCAAACGTCGTCGTCGTCGTCGTCGTCGTCGTAAGATATTGTTATTGTTCATTGATATTTTTCCTATCATGTCTGTAATAGATTTGTGACTATTCGCTGGTTCACAAGTATTTTTGACTTCTATTTTTAACGATATAGGTACTCATGTACTACCCTTGTGTATATATGCACATATCTAATATTGTATGTATATATTTTATTAATTTGCCTGTACGGCTGATAATTCACATGCCACTCGTGATGGTAGTTTACTGATACCATCCCTATATATATATATATATATATGTGTGTGTGTGTGTGTATGTGTGTGTGTGTGTGTGTGTGTGTGTATACACACATACCTAAATATATACATACATACCTATACAAAATTCCATAAATAATATTCAATCTTAGTTATTCATTCCAATTCTGAATGTTTAATAATTGAATGCTGTGTGTTAAAATCATTTTTTATATAACATTTTTCTATTTTTTAGTGAAATCTCATATAAATAATGTTTTGTTTTAATCTTGGAATTAAACAGGTTTTGATTTACTGTCAGGTGACTTATGGTCAACCCTGTGTGTGTGTATGTACGACGACGACGACGACGACGACTCAAACACATTTAGTCGCCTCTTTTCCGCCTCTCTCAGCCCCTATGTTTCTGCACCACATAATATTGTCGGTACAATAACGCCCTCATACACACCTCTTTTCCCTTTCATACTCAACCTTTTATCCCTCAGCATACTTTTCACAGCTCCAAGTATCTTACTCCTCTCCTTCTCTCTGTATCCCACTTCCTCAGCCACCCCACCCCCATCCGCCGTCACAAGTGATCCTAGATACTTATAAACACTCACCTCCTCTAATATCTCACCTATTTATACTCACATCCATCCTACCAGCCATTCCATCTCTCGAACATCTCATCACCTTACTCTTAGTTACATTCCCTTTCAGTTTCCTCCTCTCACACACTCTTCTAAACTCTACCATCAGTCACTTTAGTTGCTCTTCTGAATCCGCCACCAGTGCTCTTTCATCAGCAAACAACAACTGACTCACCTGCCATTTCCCTCCATTTCTCCCACCATTTGGGCTCTCCTACCAACGGTTCTAGCATTTACCTCTCACCACACCATTCATATAAAAATTAAGCCGCCACGGAGAAATCACACAACCCTGTCTTAACCCCATCTTCGCATCAAACCACTCACTTCACCACCAACCCAAATGCACGCCTACTTTCTCTATGAAAACTCTGAACAGCTCTCAACAATTTACCATCAACTCTATACAACCGCAACACCTGTCACATTGCATCCCTATCCACACGGTCTACAACCTAATAAACACAGTAAATTCATTCAACTAGACATCGAAGGATATTACTCCAACTTTAATCCTATCCTCTTAAATAAGGCCTTAATCTAATCTGATCTTTCCAGATACGAAGTTGACATATTAGCCGCGCATAGAATCCTTGTAGATTTTGATAATAAACTATGGAACTGGTCTGATACTCCAAATGTGTTTGATATAGCAATGAGATCGTCAGATTCTGCAGAAGTAACAGACCTCGTAGGAATCTAAATCCTATCCCAGATACAGTTATATATTCCAAGAATGAGAGGAGGTCTATACAGGGATGACGCATTATTCTTCATATATAAATGTACTAAAGTACAGCGAGAAAAATACAAGAAATCTTTAAGTTTTTTCTTTTGAATTTTGGACCCTCTATCACCATAAATAGCGAACACCGTAGAGTAAACTTTTTAGACGCTACTTTCGATTTGGATCCTGGTCTACACGAACCGTTTCATAAACCTAATGAGAGCCTAACATCCATAAACGTTGAATCTAATCATCCACCATCAATAATTAGGGGACTAATTAAGAACATCTCGGCCAGAATATCTAGATTATCCGCCAACGAGAATATATTTAAAAAAACCACGCACCCTATTATAACACAGCCCTAGCTAAGACCGGATAACATGGGAAAATTCAATACGCCCCTAGTAGTAGTAGTAGTAGTAGTAGTAGTAGTAGTAGTAGTAACTCACAGAACTCAATGAGTAATAGTACGAATCATTATAACAACCTTGCCAAACACAGTAGTAATCACATGCATAAAGTTAATAACCGAGATAATAGAATCCCAAACCGCAAGAAAAGACTAACCAAACCTAGATACATAAGAATCAGCTATACGTTAGAGAAAACTAGCAATAGACAACACATTAAACACCTAACACCACAAAATCCCAACACCACTCCAAACAGACCTTACAGAAAATACAAAAACCATGATGTCGTTTGGTATAACCCAATCTGGGGCTCGAACATCTCATCCAAGATCGTGAAACAACTCTTCGCTGCACTCGATTGTTGCTTCCTTAAAAACGGAGCGTACAGTAAAATATTCAACCGACACACTGTAAAACTGTCCTATGCTTACTCATGAATTATAGAGCACTACATTGATAAGATTAACAATCGTAAACTAAGACATCGAACAGACTGCACTCAAAATAAGCCCGTAAAAATTGACTGTGACTCTAACATAGAGACAACGCTAATACCAACCAATTAATGCATCAAAGTGATAATGACTCGAACTATAATCGTTTCTACTCTAGGCACAAGACTCGAAATTTGGGAGGAAGGGGCCAGTCGAGTAGATCAACCCCAGTACACAACTGATACTTAATTTACCGACCCCGAAAGGATGAAAGGCAAAGTCGACCTGGACGGAATTTGAACTCAGGACGCAAAGATAGACGAAATACTGCTAAGCATTTTGCCCGGTGTGCTAACGTTTCTGCCAGCTCGCCGCCTTGTGACTTGAACTATAATACCAACCAAGCGAGAAGAAACAACTACAATATCTACAATGACTATCCAACAGATCACACTGGCAACAATTCAAACAACACTAACGCACACAGAAACAATGATAATAATACGTATGCATGTATGTGTGTGTGTGTTTGTATGTGTATGTACCTATGCGTGTGTGTCTTTGTGTTTGCGTTTGTCCCTCACCACCGTTCAACAACCGGTGTCCCAGTAACTTAGCGGTTCGTTAATACCGAACGATAGAATAAGTACTAGGCTTTGAAAAAATAAACCCTGGAGTCAGTTTGTTCTACTAAATCCCTTCAATGCGGTGCCTCAACATGGCCGCAGTGAAATGACTGAATTTTTTTTTCTAAATGATGTCACTCCATTCACCATTCGCCTGATTCCTCTGTCCCGTAATTTCGTAGTTAACTTCTCTTCCCCGCCATTTGCTTTGAAAAGGCTTTGAAAAAATAGCTACGTTAAGGGAAGTAACTCTTCCTTTTATAGCGAAAAGTTACGCCGTGCGATGTGAAAGCATCGTAACTACTTATTTAAATTGTTTTTAGTTCGTGTGTGTTTGAATTTAGTTCGTAAATTCACGAAGATATATCCCAGTTATTCAAGCGAGACGCACAGCTATGAGTGAGGTCTGGGTAGTTCATAATGGGTGAATAACTGAAAGTAAGACTCGTATTCCTGATCGACACTGTACGGCCAGAACGAGCCGTATCGTTAGATGAATCTCTCCACTTGTTAAAACAACATCCTATCAATAGATCTGTCAAGTAAATCACATTATTATTACTATTTTTTTTTTCATTGTTGATTAACTGAAAATGGAGACCGATGTTACACCCAAAATAAATATTCAAATATAAATACATGCGTATAAACTTCGCCAACATAGTATTGTTTCGGGGTAAAATTGTTCAGCTACAAAATTTGAAATCGCTGATTATTTCACAATCTTATTATATGACAACTCACGTTAACCTTTTTTAATATGTATGTGTGTGTGCATACATAATACACGCGCGCCCGCGCATATCAATAGAAAGAGAGCGGTATAGAGGGAGAGAATTACTGAAAAATATGTAATAGTGATTAAGTAGACCATTATGCAAGAAAAAAATCCACTTCAAATTTATGCCTAGTGCAGTGGACAACCGATGCCTTTGTCTATGGACCTGGAATAAACTTTGCCATAGTACCAAACCCTGTTGCATGGTAATTGCTAAGAATAATAAGGACAGGCATTTTCTGAGATCCGTGCACGCGAGGCACAGTTGTTGTGTCGATGGTAGGATGAATGTTAGCAACAAATTCAGCATGAAAATAGCGTGGGTTCACAATTCAATTATATTCTGTTTATAATAACGTGCATAAGAGAGCAATATTAGAAGGGTTGTCTGCAGGAAGTCTTGTATGTTGATACCTAATATCTGTCATCGAGCTGTATCTATCAAAGATTTGAAGAAGAATGTATAGACTTCGAAGACAAACTTAGAATAAAGACGAATGAACCTAGCAAAAATTAAGGCATGAGTTAGAAGAAAAGATGATGAGGCCCTACTGCCGTCGGTAAGTGGCTATATTTAATATGAAGATCAGGAATATATTGGCATTCCATATAGTGTACTCATTGATAGTTATGAACACATAAAAGATTTAATTGGATCACTTACAGACTGTTATGGAAAGTAGGCTTCATGCACAGCAGAGGTATACGAGTAGCTGAGATTATGAGTACGTGCCATATAAATTCTTACAGAGGCTAAAACGCTTCGTAGAAGTTGTTTATACTTTTTGCTACCACAGTGATTTAGCAACCGAGATGGGTGCTTTGAAAGTGTAGTTGTCGACGTAAGAACAGGGTAGAAAAGTTCAGGGAGCTGTTACCGCTGCTGGGTTCTCTTTCTCAAAGTAAAAGACAGATTATATGATGCTTTACATATGATGCACGATACTGCATGGTAATGGGACCTGAATCTTAAATGCAAACACTTTCGGTTGCAAGTGTTATGCCAGTGTACATAAACGAAGAACAACAACTGAACTGACTGAAAAACTGAATATAGAGGAATCGTGTGTAGTATACAAGAGAGAATACTAAGCTGGTACCGGCATGTAATGTGTTTAGATGATGCCAGTTGTATAAAGAAATGTATGAAACACGTGGAAAAGAGAGAGGACAAGAAAAAAGGGGTGACAATGTTGTGAAAATTGATGACAAAAATGAACAAGAGGACACTCCCAACCCATTCAAGCATGAAAGAATAGACAAACTTGGTGACAGCGATGCGAATGGGGATTGGAATGTATACTTTGATCTCTCACGACTATGAAGTCTTCATCTATCGTTCTCAGCCTCTCTTTGATAATCTCATCTAACAATCATTGCCTCTTTTAACAATATGACTACTTGTTATCACTATCCTTGTTCTATTACCGTTGTATTTGTTACGAGAGTCGACAACGCATTGGTCTCTGTCGATCTTCAAACTTCACCGTCATTACTTTTATTTTCTTGTTAGCCATAACTATTTCTTTTTCCCTTTCTCTCTCTGTCTTCCATTACTTCTTCCCTATCAATCATTATCGACATCCATTATTAACCATCACCCACAACCCCTAATCAGTATTCTTCGTTATTGTTATTCATCTCTCTCTCTCTCCCCCTCCATTTCTCTCCCCCTCCATTTCTCTCCCTCTCACATATATTACTCTTTCTTCTGTCATTCATTGTTGTTTTTACTAATAAAAAATATAATATTCGTCGGCAGCATTCCTGTCCAAGTTTGTTTCATCTGGTGCCTCCATGATGCTCCACGAACCTGTCACGGCCAGAAGGCCAAGTCGGAAATGGAAATGCTTCTGGCATTGATCGCATAGCAGAGAGGCTGGTGGTCTTGGCTGGAGTTGCCGGGCCTTCTTCTTCTTCTTCTTCTTCTTCTTCTTCTTCTCCTCCTCCTCCTCCTCCTCCCCTTCTCCTCCTCCTCATTCTCCTCCTCCTCCTCCTTCTTCTTCTTCTTCTTCTTCTTCTTCTTCTTCTTCTTCTTCTTCTTCTTCTTCTTCTT
>NC_068996.1:3935525-3937716 GCF_001194135.2 Octopus bimaculoides | reverse complement strand
CGCAAGCGTAGAGCAACGTGGTGATGACAACGGCACCGAACACTGTGTGTTTTGTGGGCGCGTCTGCAAAACCACTGCGTAATAACTTGGCTCAGTCATCCGTAACTGAGTGTAGAATGACTCCGCAGCAGAGAACTAAATATCATTAATCTGTTTGCCTATAATACGACCATCTTGGATGTTTATGACCAAACTCAGTGACGTCCTTCACGGCGCGAGTGAGTGTGTGTGCGTGCGTGTGTGTGTGTGTGTGTGTGTGTGTGCGTGTGTGTGTGTGCGCGCGCGTGGGCGTGTGTGTGTGTGTACGTACGTCTATATATGTGTTCGTGTCAACAAGTGGATACCTTTCTTTATTTTATGTTTCAGCTCGTATCCCTTGTTACTTTTTTTCTCTATCCTTAATAACTGTAATTTATGTTATGCATTTATAATGAGCTATAGTCAAACCCATCTACAGGTTATAACCCCGAAATTATTCCATCTTATGTCAGTGTAGCCAACATACCTCGGACAACTACAACATGCCAACCTGCCAAACGAAACTCAGTGCATGTAGTAATGTATCTTATTTACACCGGACGCCTGACGAGGCACAGCCTGCATTGATGGATGCAACACAACTAGACCTAAAATATCTCATCCGTAAGGGACAAGACGAGTCGAAACGATTGTTATGTTGAATAAAGATTCTTGCTAAATATATTTTCCGTTTCCCTCATTCATTACATGAATATATATATATATATATATATATATATATATATATATATATATATATATGAACAATTTTCATTAAAAAAACCATGACATAATTTGTCGACTTAGAACTTATTGCAAAGCTGCATGGTAAACAACAGTACCACCACCATCGCTACCACATCTGCCATACACACGTGATTCAAACTTCTGGCGCTACTGCCATCAGTACCTTTGACTTTGCCACTTTCCTCTCCACCAACATCACCACTGTCTTTCACATCGTTTACTCTTACTGTCGTCCCTGACTGCGAATGATCCGTCCTTGTTTTTCCCTCTTCATCATTGTATCGTCTGTCTGTGCGGATGTTTTATTGTCGTCTGTTGCGTCTTGTTCAATTTTTTGGATTTATATATACAACAAGGGCGTACGTACACTTTTGCTCACCTTAAGTATATATGTGTGTGTGTGTGTGTGTGTAGAGGGGTGGATGATGGTGTGTGGTGTGGGTGTGGAGAAGTGGTCAGTGCTAGTGTGTGTGGAGTGGTGTGCGGTTGGTGTCAAATAAGGAGAGGAGGTGAGGAGGTCAAATAACTGAAACAAATAAAAGAATAAAAGAAAAGAATATACATATGTATGTATGTATGTATGTATATATGTACTCTAGGAGGATTTCATCATCTAGTCAGATGATAGCTTTCTCACATACATCCTGATTGTTCTCATTTACTTCCATCCTTGTATCTGGGCGGATATGTCTCTTCACGCCAACCATCCATCGCCATAAGGCTTTATAAAGTAGAAAACGGATCAACAAATAAAATGATAATGGGACATCTGTATGTCATTGGATTTAAGTTACAAAAGGCTTACGCATTACTATTGCTACTCTCTCGATCGCTTCAGCGAGAAGCATTGCAAGATGACAGGTGCTATTTTGACTACAAAGTTTCTGCCAGAATATCACAGTTTTGTCAAAAAATAACGGAGACTTTTTTATTCCTGGAAAATGTATTTAATCCATAGAAAGGACCTTACATGTACTATCGTGTGTGTGCGTGTATGTATGTATATATATATATATATGCGTATATATATACATATATATATATGCATGTAAACATACATATATATATATACATATATATATGCATATATACATACATACAAATATATATATATATATATATACACTTGTATATATGCATATATGCATGCATGTGTGTATATGTATGTATATGTATGTATGTATGTATGTATGTATATGTATGTATATGTATGTATGTATGTATATGTATGTATGTATATGTATGTGTGTATATGTTTGTGTGTATATGTATGTATGTATGAATGTATGTATATATAGATATATATATATATACGTATATATATACATATATATGCATGTATACATGCATACAAATATATATATATACACTTGTATGTATGTATGTATATATGCATGTATATATATATATATATATATATATATAT
>NC_068996.1:3924293-3933660 GCF_001194135.2 Octopus bimaculoides | reverse complement strand
ATTCCCAGACTGGGCATTGTGAGTGTTTATTGAGCGAGAACACGTAAAAGCTTCACGAGGCTCCAGCAGGGGATGGTGGCGAACCCTGCTGTACTCTTCCACCACAACTTTCTCTCACTCTTACTTCCTGTTTCTGTTGTGCCTGTAATTCAAAGGGTCAGCCTTGTCACACTGTGTCACGCTGAATATCCCCGAGAACTACGTTAAGGGTACACGTGTCTGTGGAGTGCTCAGCCACTTGCACGTTAATTTCACGAGCAGGCTGTTCCATTGATCAGATCAACTGGAACCCTCGACGTCGTAAACGACGGAGTGCCAACAACAACAATAGTATATAGTGGTGTATGGTGATTGTTGTCATTGGCTGCAACACTGACCATTCTATGACTAGCATTGGTATTTCTCAAATTAGGCATAGAAACTGTGTATTTCTATTCAAAATGCGGGATACAAGATGCAAATAATGTAAACTTAACTCGGGATACAAATATATAGCACGAAATTAAACTGAATTAATAATCTTTTCTACTCTAGACACAAGGCCCGAAATTTTGTGGGAGCGGACTAGTCGATTACTTAATTTATCGACCCTTAAAGGATGAAAGGTATAAAGACAGGCGAAATACCGCTAAGCATTTCGCCCGGTGTGCTAAAGTTTCTGCCCGCTCGCCACCTTGATAAGGCTTCCCCATTATATATTAGCAGATGTATTAACTGCGGTTATGATTAGATCAAGTTGACCTAACAGAACTAATGTGAAACAGTCTTCCAACCATGACTATCGCATATTTATATTTATCAAATTATTTTCTATTCTTTTATGCGTTTTTTTTTTCAACCCAAATATTGTGGCCATGCAGGGTACATTTATCTAAATATTTATTTATTTATTTAAATATTTATTTATTTTATCTGTTTATTCATTTACTCTTATACTCTTTTACTTGTTTCAGTCATTAGACTGCGGCCATGCTGGAGCACCGCCTTTTTTAGTCGAGAAAATCGATCCCAGGACTTATTCTTTATAAGCCTAGTACTTATACTATCTGTCTATTTTGCCGAACCGTTAAGTTATTGGGACGTAAACAAACCAGCAACGGTTGTCAAGCGATGGTGGGGGCACAAACACAGACACACAAACATACACACACACATACATACATATATATATATATATATATATATATATACGACGGTCTTCTTTCAGTTTCCGTCTACCAAATCCACTCACAAGGCTTTGGTCGGCCCGAGGCTTTTAGTAGACGACACTTGCCCAAGGTGTCACACAGTGGGACTGAACCCGGAACCATGTGGTTGGTAAGCAAGCTACTTACCACACAGCCACTCCTACGCCTATAATTAACTAATTGAGGTATAGCGTAGCTCAAACTGTTTTATCCAATAGTTTACCTTTAAAAAATGTTAAGATGTAGTTTGAAGAATATTTGTGTGAGTTTTTTTTTGTTTTGTTTTTTTGCTGTTTTTAGTAAGTCTAACAAAAACTCAGTTTTCCTCCATTATCGTATGTAATGTTGATATTATCTATTTTTGTTTAAAGGTGACGAACTGGCAGAATCATTAGCACGCCAGGCAAAATGCTTAGCGGCATTTTGTCCATCTTTACGCTCTGAGTTGAAACTCCGCCGGGGTCGATGAAATTAAGTACCAGTTGAGCACAGGGGGTCGACTAGTCCCCTCCTACCAAAGTTTCAGGCCTTGTGCATATAGAAGGGATTATCTATTGTTGTTCAACCTCAGCACGACCCTGGTTGAGTAGATCTGTGACCATAGTTTAATACATCTATGATCAACATTATCTTTTGTGCCTTCGTTTTTCTTAAACGAAACTACGAGATTTGAGGCAGATTTTGATTGGTTGGTTGGTTGGTTGGTTGGCTGGTTGTTATGGTGGTTGCTGTTCTTGTATTCAGTTGTCTTCTGTGTAACAAAAACTACGCATCAAACGGCTGAGTTAAAATTCTTTCAGATTTGCGGAAAATAGTTACCACTAATATATTTTTCCAAATCAATCCCCTGAAGTACTATCCACATGAACAAGATAAATAGAGGCGAAAATTTAAAAAAAAGAAACAAACAAAAAACGAATAGATTTGTTCGACTAAAGGCAGTGCTCCAGCATGGCCGCAGTCAAATGACTGAAACAAGTAAAAGAGTAAAGAGTCAATCATTTTCATTTGGTGTAGCAAAGTTATCTCCCTTTGATCAAAGAATTTTGTTGCTAGGCAACTTGCTGACACGCCACCGAAGGACAACATGGCAAATGCTGAAAGAACACCTAAGACAATTTTTATTAACAATGTTGACCTTTTCCATGGCTGGAATATAGCAGAAGTAAGCATTACCTTTTACTGATGTATGTATAGCGTGTGTATGTCTATATGTTTTTTTTTTATATCAGAGTCGCGTCGACGTCCGAGATAGAAATTGATTTCCCGCATTACGAGTCAAAGAAAGGACATGTTGATATTCTTGTTATTATTGTTTAGTGCCAGATCAGCAAAGTGTATTTATCGTCATAATGTCCACTGTGTCCTTTAAAGTCGGAAACGTATATGATAAGAAGCAAAAAAGGAATTTGGCTGTTATGTTAGCATGTCCGGGTGAAGATTAAGAAGCGACGACGTTACTCTCACAGGGTGTATATTTTATTGCTCTTATACTCATACACACAAAATATACACCCGTCAAGCAGTGTATCATATAGAAAAAAAGTTCAACATTGTTTTCCAGAATAAATTATTTTATGCTGTATCTTTAGACTGGCTAAAAGAGTAATTTTAAGGTGCTTTCGTCTTTTTTGTTTTTCTTATTTTTCTTACAACTACATGCATCTATCTATGTATCTATCTATCTATCTATCTATCTATCTATCAACCTGTCAGTCTGTCTGTCTGCCACTCTGAAACGTACGCACACGCACACACACACACACACACACACACACACACACACACACACAAGGGCAGAATGAAAACGGAAAATTGGTCATTATGTTTTATTATAACATCTTATGTATGCATATATACATATATACATACATACATACATACACACACACACACACACACACACACACACACACACACATATATATATATATATATATATATATATATATATATATATATGTGTGTGTGTGTGTGTGTGTGTGTGTGTGTGTGCGTGTGTGTTTATGTGTGTGTGTTTGTTCCTCCCTCCCCTGCCGTCACTTGACAACCGATATTTACATCCCCATAACTTAGTTTCATAAAGCCTTATAGTTGTTCCTTATTATTTTATTGTTGTTGTTGTTGTTGTTATTTTTCTGGCACAATCGTTAGCACGCCAGGCGAAATGCTTAGCAGTATTTCGTCCGTCCTTATGTTCTGAGTTCAAATTCCACCCTGGTCGACTTCGCCTTTCATCCATCCAGGTTTGATAAATTAAGTACCAGTGAAATACTGGGGTCGATGTAATCAATTAGACCCCTACCCCAAAATTTCAGGCCTTGTGCCTTTAGTAGAAAAGATTATTATTATTATTATTATTATTATTATTATTATTATTATTATTATTATTATTAGGCTAAAACATTATAGAGTACTTTCAGGCTGAGTTATTTCCATGGGTTCACTTATGCAAATTTTACTGCTCTAAATCTCCATAACCAATTTTTCTACTTTAATAGGTTTATCAACTAATAAAAGCTTGCTTGAATAGAAAGTGCTAACGTGATAAAGTTTAATACAGCTGAAACATATACAAGAGCTGTAACCTTGCTTGCTTACAAACAGCTGGCTTACTCCCTAAACTTGTAAATTTTATTTTACCTGAAATTGTTTTCAAACTTCTTGAAATTATCTCCACTTCTCTCTGAGTATTACTGGCATTTACTTCTAAGTTTTTGCATTCTTTCTCCAACTAAGAGGCAAAATCAACATCATGTGTGCGAATAATCTAGATCTGCATAATCTAAATCTAAATGGTGATAAATGTATGTTCTAGCGTAGTAGTACAAGTGCATTCCCAAATTAATAAACAATTTAACCTTTAAACGTCCAGCGTTCAGATTATTCTCTTAAATGTAACACTTATTAACTCATGTTATTTCCAATTAACCCCTGCGTCATCTCATAATTTCAATATTTCAATGATATGATTGTATATTGTTTTAATAACATTGTAGGAGAGGCGTGAGAGGTCACATCTGACCAGTTAGGACATGAAACGTAGAATATTTGGGCTGGATATGGTCAGTTTAAATGCTAAAGAATTAAAGTGCAAAATAGAATATGAATATTAATAAAGAAGTCTAAAGGGACAAGAGAGAGAGAAAATTAATAAAGTGCTTTTGTAATTGCTCTTACTCATTCTTTTGAGAAGTTATGGTGTCCAAATTGCTTTAGAAGACTTACCTTTAAAAAAATGAATAGGAAAAGTACAATTAATAAATGCATAGAAGCAATAAGGTACAATATTTTTTATGGGAGTTGACAATGTGTAGTATTTACTGTAACCAATCTCACAATCTCACCTTGCTTAAATTAAGTCAAGTTTTAGTTGCATATAATAAAGTTCTGATTGGGTTTTCAATGTACAATATGCTCAATATGCGGAGTATATCATCAACTTCAACATAATAAGATAACCTAGATAACTTAGAAGGGGCAGGGTGGCCACTTGATCTAACAAAAATAGCAGCCAAGTCTTCCCCAAATCATATTTTACTGATTTAAAGAAAGAAAGGACATATTCTTTCCTACTCTAGGCACAAGGCCCCAAATTTTTTTTTGGCGGGTGGGGGGTGGGCAGGTCGATTAGATCAACCCCAGTACGTAACTGGTACTTAATTTATTGACTCCGAAAGGATGAAAGGCAAAGTCAACCTCAGCGGAATTTGAACTCAGAACGTAAAGACAGACAAAATACCGCTAAGCATTTTACCCGGCGTGCTAACCATTCTGCCAGCTCGGCTGAATAAATTTGTATATACTCTGTGTCTGAATAATAGATAAGAGTGTCATGGATAGAGCATCTTTGATGTTGCTTGATTAAGGTTGATTATGAGGTTAATTAACAATAACATAATTAATCTCTTAAGATAATTGTGCAGCAAGACATCCACTGTAGCAGTGACTAATAGTAGAATATTTAAGAGATACGAGGTCACATTAAGATGGTTGCATCACAATGTGACTAACAATACAATGTTTACCAAAACTAGATCAAACTAAGATAGTAACATCAACAATATGAGTAACATAATAAATTTTACTAAAATCACCATAAGATGTTTTCTATGACTAATATTAGAATGTTTGCCAAAACTGGGTTACAGTAGCAATTTATACTGAAAGAAGACATACAAGAAGGAGACTTGCAACATGAATGTCATAGTAATAAGATTAAAACAGACATTTTGATATGGTCACATTAGCAAGATCACACATATACTCTTTTACACGTTTCAGTCATTTGATTGCAGCCATGCTGGAGCATCACCTTTTAGTCGAACAAATAGACCCAAGGACTTACTCTTTGTAAGCCTAGTACTTATTTAATCGGTATAGACACACAAATACATACAAAAGTACATACATACATACATACATCATACATACATCACACATACATCATACATACATACTCTATCTACCTATCCCTACAGAACACTGAAGAGACATGGAACTTGCATGGAGGATATCGTGGCCTCTTGGCAGAAACGGTCATAAAGAACTGATCTTTTAATCTTTTACTTTTATGTATTACTATTATTAGTATTACTAGTATATATTTGTGTAGCACACAGTCTTTGCATGTGTATCTATTCTTATAATACTCCCTTTTGTTTTGGAATAAATAGACATAATAGAATGTCTACTGGCTGATGGATGTCATTTTTCTAACCCCCCCCCCCATTTTCTTTTTGCCGTATATATATATATATATATATATATATATATATATATATATGAAGAGCTTCTTTCAGTTTCCGTGTACCAAATCCAAGCACAGGGCTTTGGTTGTCCTGAGACTATAGTAGAAAACACTTGCCCAAGGTGTCGTGCTGTGGGACTGAACCTGGAACCATGTGGTTGGGAAGCAAGCTTCTTACCACACAGCCATGCCAGCACCTATATGAGACCTTCTTAGCAATTGCCCGTGAATAAAGTCAGTCTAAGAAGTCATTGTCACTAGAGCAGACTAAATGACAGAAACTGCTCCTTGTTATTCATTGTAAACATGCTTCCTTTTTCTCTTACAGCACCTGTCTACCTGCCAGGTGGGAGCAACATTGGATGAAGAAGATGAAGAAATTGCTGATGAAGAAGCAGACCGTGACATGCAACCTACAAAAGATGATTGCTACGAAGTCTACGGAACAATATCAAGCAAGGAAAATGATAGACCTAAATTTGTCAAGGAGATTATTGAAGTATGTTCAAGCACTATCTACATGATGTACATGCTTAGATATACATATACACATATCAACATACCTCACACTGAATTAGATCACTATATAAATGTATGTGTGTGTGTGTGTGTTTGTATGTTTGTGTGTGTGTGTGTGTATATATATATGTATGTATTTGGCACATGTGACTAACTCCCCAGGCTACATAAAAGGCATTAAGGCAATGAATTATTAATAAAATATCACTCTTTTCTCAGTCAATCATAACCTGCACTTCCTGCTGCTATTGAAGTATGCTTTACATTTCTCTAGAATCCTCCATTTCATGCTGTACTTGGTGGCACTCTCTTCAAATAACTATACAAGCTTGGTCAGGATTGTGGCATTATATCTCTCCAGGATTTTGAAGGAGGACTGGTAGTTATTATAGCAGATTCTGAAGGGGCCTTCAGTTTCTCCTACATATTTTCACACATTTGGTTGCCCATGTCATCCTATTGTTGTTACATCTGTCTTGTGTAAGACAGTTTCCATATTACAGTGGCCATTCAGTGGACATGCTGTGCTGCCCCTACATGAGCATCCTGCTCTCTGTTTCAGGGGTGGTCCTATCTAATAAAATCTTTTTTCACATTGAGTGCACAGTTAAAGAGTGTGCCTATTAAATATTTTACTGAACCTAATTGTACAAGGGAAGTGTTTGTCAACTAAACTAAGGAAAATCTTACCTAATCAGGCTTTAACACTTCAAGAGAAGGATGGTGCGAACCGCAATACTTTCTGGTGGTGCTTTTTATTGGAAGAATTAGGGTATGGTGTGTAACTTATTCTATCCTTGAAATTGCTGGTGGCCAGAGCTTCAGTATGGTATGGTGGGAGTGGGGGAAGCATGAAAAATCTCTTTGTTTGAGGATAGGTTGAGATTCTTCTGGTGACGCCCTTTACCAGGTTCTTGAAAACTATGGCTGAATGTCAGGAACCTATGCTAATATATAATAGCTTTTCATTTTGCTTCCTAAAGAGTCTATATGCACTGGCCTTAAAGTCTTGGGTCATGTCACAGAAATCCACCATTTTCAGTTTGGTTTCTATTGTGACCTTGAGTCCAAAGGAATTTATGGTACTGGTAAGGTCCTTTCTGAGCTTATCTAGCATGTAGCTGTTTGCCCCTATTGATATTGCCAGTGCATCATCTTTGTAGAGACCAAAGCTAGAGGAATGGAACTGCTTCTTGAGTAAATCTCGGACAAAGCACCCATAGCCATGTTGAAGCAGCCTTCTGGGTCAGTTCGTTTGGCCCAAGCCAATCCCTTATTGAAGAGTAGGGTTCTTCTGATGTGCATGATAATACATATGTTCTTGTTGTTGATTTCAGTGTAGGGTTAGTGAAACCCAGTGCCTTAAAAAGGGAGCTCGCTTAATATAGATGGGTAAAAGTCCACTTTATTGAATTTAGTAAACTTAGCTCTACCGCTTCTTCTATTAGTTTTAAAACATGTTATGACCTGACCTCCCTAGTGTTACACTATAAGGCAAGATCAGAAGCACTTCTAATGCCATTATTGATGTGTGTGTGTGTCTGGGTGTATATGTGTGTGTATGTGTGTGCATCTTTATATTTGTCCTCCACCAACACTTGACTACCAGTGCTTGTGTATTTATATCCCTGTAACCTAGCAGTTCAGCAAAAGTGACTACTAGAGTAAGTGAATATATGAATATATATATTATATATATATATATATTTTAAAGAATGGCTGAAAGGGGGAAGAGTGTTACATGAGTGACAAATAAACAAACGCAGGCATAGCTGTGTAACCAGGAAGTTTAGTAGATTGTATGTAGGTCTTATTCTACTACAGAGAAAATAAAAAGGATAAATATAATAAATTATATTAATACAAATAATTGTGTAATACTAAATAAATTTTAAATTGCTTGGTAAGCATTATGCATGAAACTCCAGCCCCTTGAGTCACGTAATTTACAGCTAAATGATATATATATTCATAAACTCTTTTACTCTTTTACATGTTTTAGTCATTTGACTGTGGCCATGCTGGAGCACCGCCTTTAGTCAAGCAAATCAACCCTAAGACTTATTCTTTGTAAGCCTAGTACTTATTTTATCAGGCACTTTTGCTGAAATGCTACTGTTGTAGGGACGTAAACACACCAACATCATCATCATCATCATCATCATTATCATCATCACCATCATTAATTGTTGATGTTTCATTTATTTTCAGTTCAGCACACGGGATGAACTATATAAGCGCCTTATTGAATTTGATATCATTGTGTATGATATCACACGTGACCATGACCAGATTGATGAAGCTACCTGGGTCGTTTCTGGTGAGAATAATACTTATCAGCGTGCACACACATAAACACGTGCACATATATACACATACACACACATGCACACGTAACATACTTTTATTCTTATACACATGTGACGCAGTTATACCTCAAAAGGTGCAGACGATCATAACAAGCCTTGTATCAATTTTTAAATTTGGCATTAATTCTGTCAGTTTTCTCTTAGTCTCTTAATCCTTTAGCTTTCAGATTACTCTGTCAAATGTAATAATTCTTGCATTTTCATGTAGCTTTGAGATTTTGATGGGCAAACTGTTAAGTTTTGGAATGATATTGTAGGGTCGCTGTGAGAGGCCAGATCTCACCAGTTTCAACATAAAGCAGGTAGAATGTATGGGCTGGATGTAGCCAGTTTAAGCGCCAAAGGATTAAATTACATGACAATAAAAAAAAAAAAACATTTGCTTTAAAGTGATATCAACTTTTAAACAGATACAAAGATACAATGAATACTCATACATATGCATATATATATATATATATATATAATATGTTATCATTATTTATATGTCTATATATATATATATATATATATATATAATATGTTATCATTATTTATATGTC
>NC_068996.1:3919129-3923910 GCF_001194135.2 Octopus bimaculoides | reverse complement strand
TGTTATTTCTTTACTACCCACAAGGGGCTACACACAGAGGGGACAAACAAGGACAGACAAACGGATTAAGCCGATTATATCGACCCCAGTGCGTAACTGGTACTTATTTCATTGACCCCAAAAAGATGAAAGGCAAAGTCGGCCTCGGCGGAATTTGAACTCAGAACGTAGCGGCAGACGAAATACCGCTAAGCACTTCGCCCAGCGTGCTAACGTTTCTGCCAGCTCGTGTGTGTGTGTGTGTGTGTTTGTCCATAATTTAGCTGTCTGGCATTAGAGACTGGTAGAATAAGTACTAGGCTTACAAAGAATAAGTCCTGGGGTCAATTTCCTTGACTAAAAACCCTTTAAGGCAGTGCTCCAGCATGGCCACAGTCAAATGACTGAAACAAATAACAGAATGACACACTCTTTGCTCTTTGCTTGCTTTTTTTTCTTGTATGATATTTGTATTTGTATGTTTTGCTTTTTTAAAGAACTCCAAGCAGACCTGGAGAAGATTGTAAAGCCAAAGATATTTATTCTCATTTCATCAGTTCTGACTTGGGCAAAGACAAAACCAACAGATGTTGTAAGTATGCAGACTGTTAATACTTGTCCCTGTCATTGTTGCTGTTGTCAAAATGAGCAGATGTATAAAGACACACATTCCAGCTATGAACATCCATTCTTTTTCCAGGCATTATTATTTCACAGAGACATTACACACCTCCCACTCCTTTTTTTAAGAGGGTAACTATACAAACATACGTACATATGTATGTATGTACGTACATATCTATATATGTCTAATCTATCTATCTATCTATCTATCTATCTCTTTCTCTATCTCTCTTTCTATCTCTCTCTCTCTCTTTCTCTCTCTCTCTTTGTGCTCTATTTATGTTCTGTTTCTCATTTTGTCCACGTTGTTTTGCAACGTCCTGTACCCAGATATGCATCTACATATCAAAGACGGTTATGGACTTTAGTGCTTACCATGATGACTTGCCGTGGCAAGGCATTGTGAAATGCCAATAACTGCAACAGATATAGGGGAAGTATTGGGTGGTTGCACATGGAACAAATCACTCAGTTTGGATGGTGTGACCTACAAATTTTATGGTTATGTATCAGTCTTGTTAAATAGCTTTTTGGTATATGTCTATCGCAAACAGGAGATTTCCCACTTATGTAGACCAGGGCATACAAATGCTCTTGAGAAACGATGCCAACAAGGGGGATATAATAATTTCCAGCCCATAACACTGCTAAATGCAGAGTTTAAAATTTTGGCTGGTGTGTTAGCAAAGACATTAGTTCTCAGTGGTTTGGTCTACTGTAGATCAATCACGGAGAGAGCAGGTAACAAATCTGGCATTGGTGAGGCCCTGCTCAATTTGGATCAATTGAAAGCTTTCAAGAGGATCAACCAATGTGTTTGGTGACAGTCCTGAAAATAGCCAGTTTCGGATCCGTTTTCAGAGAATAAATCGCAACAATGTACAGTGGTTCTTACTCGGTGGTCATAGTGCATGGCCACACCTTAAAGCTGTTTCTTTCATATCATGCGGTCAGTCTGTCAGGTATGTCCCCTCTCGTCTCTTCTCTACATAATAGCCCAGGAGTAGTTGCTGTGTAAGTTAGAACTCTTGAAGAGCATTCCTTTCGAGCTGTGTTGGTGTATGTAAGTGGCATCAATAATGGAGTCTGACACTGTGGAAGTGCAAGTAGCTGAGTCCATTTTAAAGAAATGCAAGGCTATGGTTAGAACAAAGATAAATTTATATGATGCTGAAAGCATGCGACTCGGCACCCAAAGGCAAGTTTATGCCGTCGAACAGCCTGCTAGGTCGCTAGACAGAAGGACCAGTTAAATTGCTTGGAGTTTCGGTTGATCTGGACTTTCAAGTGAATGGGAACTGGGATGCAGTTACGTGCAGGATGGCCAACCTCATTCAGATATTGTCTGAGAGCAAGCTGCCTCAGAAAAGTCCATCAGAATTGTCGAATGTGTTCTTAACTTCCATCATAAATTTCCCGCTCGACTTTACCCTTGTTCCCGTTTGGATGAATGATCTACCCCATGGGATCTATTTCAGATAAAGTCCACAATCCCTCTATTTCAGCTATCAGCAAACAGGGAAGATTCTTAATTAAATGAATCAGAGTGTGGTGACGCTGCTAAGGAAGGATCTGAACAAATGGCACGTTGTAGAGTATTTCTAACTCGTAACCAACGGGTCTATTCACGACGGCATCCACATCATACATACGATAACGCGATAGAGCGGTCCGGAAAAATGTGTGCTTTATTGGGGTACTGGTTAATTAGATCACTCTAATCGATGGTAGCCTCCTTAAGAGCAGTTCGTTTTGGTTGCATCTTCAGAGGTTAGATCGCTACAATGTACAGCGGATTCTTTATAGTGATCGCATTAAATGGCCACCCCTCGAGCATCGGATGCCCGGTCCGTTTAAGATGCCACCGCTTTCTTCTCTTATATGTTTTGGATCAGAAACCATTGCTAAGATGGACATTATGAGTAGTATCCCACTCGAAATGGATCAGAAATCAGTGCAGTCGTGTCTGTTTATGCAGATGACGTAACTATCATGGTGTCGGAGACTTCCGATATAAATACAGTGTGTTCCGGCCAGATTTGACGATTTTTAAGTCTCCTTTTTTCAGGAACAGCTTGGTGTATTGGTGAACAGTTAACGACATTGGAGAACAGAAAGCTTACAGTTATAGTTGAGAAAAAGTTAGCTGACATGTAGAACTGGAAGCCAACTGAATAATGGTAAACAGTTACCTGTAACATGAAGATTTGCGCCGGGTGTCAAAATGCCAACATCATAATTGCTGCTCAGCGCTCTGTAAACTCCGTAAAGGCTGTAAGATGTGACATGGACAGCTGCAACGCAGACTATGAAACCGTGACCAGCAGGAAGGAACACAGCAGGCGTTCTGACTCTGTCCACACACCAAAGTTCATTGCAACATCTTTGAAAAGAGCTTTAAGCTTAATTCAGACAGTTATATGAAGCTGCTGGAGATTGCGGTCAGACCTTAGCTAGAGAGGCTTGCTGTCGGAGGGCTTTATGTATGGTAGTAGGGTTCATCGCATTACGATACCTCTGGAAATAATCAGAAATAGTTGTTGGAGAATTTCTACTTCATCAACTTCAATTTCTGGCCTCCTTAATTTCCCCGATTGTAATCCCATGGATTACAATGTGTGGAGCATGGTTGAGAAAGACACCAAGCACTCTGCCTGCAACACCAAGGTTGAGCTGATGGCCAGTATCAAAGAAGTGTTTGAAGATCTTTCCAAGGACTCTGCATGTACCAAATTCCAGAGCCGTCTTGAAGCCGTGCTGGAAGATGGGAGCGGCTATTTTGAGTAAACTGTTATCTACCAGCGATAATCTAATTGATTTTTAAAGAAATACTTCTATTTTTGGATGAGACATTGTTTTCTTTTCCTTCTTTGCAAACTGCCAAATTTAACCTGAACACCCTGTATATTTAATATAGGTGACAACACTATTCTGAAAGAATACCAGAAAAATGCTAGCAGGGTAGCCAATCTCATTCAGAAATGGGCCGAGAGGAAGTAGTCTCTGAAAAGTCAGGCGAAATTGGTTAATCATCGCTACAGTGGCGTACTACAGCCTGACCAGCGTATCTTGCCCCAAGAAACATACTTAGGGGATTATAGCGCATGCGTTTCTGTTTCTTAAAAATAGAGATAGGTTCTACTGGCTAGAAAATCCATCTGCTACTGACATCTTTGAATGCTGTCATTGATGATGCGCTAAGGCATACCGAGGCTGATGCACCTACAGAAATATCTAAATCACTGGGAGAGAGATGATGACGAAAACGAGTGCAAACTGGTTTGGGCGTTTGTATGACATATCTACCCACAGGTCTTCTCTTTAACCGAGCTGTAATCATGACTTAGGTGGACCGTGGATGTTTGCATCTAGAATGTTACCAAATCCTCTTAGCAGAAAGACGTGGTTGAAGAAGTTTAACTGGTACAGAAAGAAAGGAGACAGGCAAACAAAAACAGTGGTGAATTCTTATATTGGGACGTCAGTAGAACAAGACTTGGCTTTTGTGCTTTACGAGTATCTCGTCTTCGATGGATGAGAAACTAGCATACTCGACTGCAAAAAACGAACTTGTACATAAATTATTCAAATATTGAATCTATCGATGGCGCTAATTATAGTTAAAATATGGACCGTAGCGCTCACTGATTTATAAAAAAAAAAAGAACAGGTTATACTTGGTAATTATGGAAAATGATGGCGTGAGGAAATGTGAAAAAATATTAATAGTTATTACCCAAATTAAAAGAGTGAGGAGACAAAGTGAAAAGTTAAGAAAAGTATTATTTGTTTTGCCGATGTTATTAAGAATTACTGAGGTTTTCCACAGAACTATATAGAGAGAAACGTAACTTGTGCAAATGTAAAATGAAGGACACAAAATTAATGGGTTGTGTTCGTGTCCACATCACGATTAAATTTTCCAGGGACGACGTAGTATGTAGTCGCGGTTAGACATACACATAGACATACTATCAGTTCTCCTATCATTGACCTGATAGATCGTCGAGGGTTGAACCAGAAATCGGTTGGAAGAATATTCATTTAGCTGAGCAAACTGGAGCAGCGTGAAATGAAGCTCCATGCTCAAAGACATAACTTGTCGCCCGGTACTATACATACATATACGTACCCAAACATACATACTAGTATATATATTTATATATATATATATATAT
>NC_068996.1:3912707-3918191 GCF_001194135.2 Octopus bimaculoides | reverse complement strand
CAGGTAGGGGCACAAATGTCACCTCGGACATATTAGAAACAACAGGTAATGGACAAGATTTCTGGGAGAACTTCCTTTTAAATTTATATCGATGATCAGGTTTTTAAATACACTCATTACAAACACGAATTACATAATAGAAAAAGGTGATTTCAATTGGATTTGAGCTGTAATTTTGTGCGTGCACATAGCAAGAAATAACATAATTCATACAGGAGTTTTAACTTGAGTGTGTGTGTGTGTGAGTGCATGTGTGTGTGTGTGTGTGTGTGTGTGAGTGTGTGTGTGTGTGTGTGTGAGCGTGTGTGTGCACACGTGTACCAAAGGAAGTCATTTTATTGCATTCTTTCGTTTGAAGAATAAAGTTGTCAACTCGATCATATGGGATCATATGATTGTTCGTTAATTTCCATAATTTTTTAAAATTTCTTTATGCTTTGAAGCAAGCAGAAATTGAAAGAGAGGAGAAAGTGAAATGTGACAGAAAACAGAAGTGAAAGAGAGGAAAAAGTGAAAGATATATGTACGTGTGTATGAAATGGATGTGTGTGTGTGTGAGAGAGAGAGAGAGAGAGAAAGATAGTGAGTGAGTGAGTGAAGGTGTATTTTGTCAGTATGTGTAAGTAGTACATGGTCTCTCTCTTTCTGTCTCACTCACACACATCTTTCATATGCACACACATACATACATATGCATACATCTTTTTTGTATATATGTGTGCATGTGTGTGTGTGTGTGTGTGTGTGAAAGAGAGAGAGAGAGAGAGAGAGAGAGAGTGACTATTTCGTCATAACATATAGGGAAATAGATGTCTTTAAAAGTACATACTCATATAGAAAATGTGACGTCATCGTCGTTGTTTTTGTCGTGATATAAAGTGTTTACGATAGTTGACTTATAGAAAAAATATTATAATATAAAATTTTTGTAATGCAAATATGTAAATGAAAATAAAGTTTATTTGGTAGTCGTAAGATTACTGAATCTTTTGATACCCAATACGTCAAAATCAGCAACTCAGTTTTCAGAGGCATAAGGAAGACACCCACACCCACACACACACACAAACTCTCTTATATATATGGAAGATGTCCCTGTCTGTCTCTCAAATTCCCTGTGTGTCTATCTTTTCCTATCTCCTTCCCCTTCCCTGATATCAGCCACCTTCATTATGCCGCATTTCCCTGAACTTAACACTTTTGCACCCTCTCATTTTATCATGTAATAGCCAAATCCCCGTAGTCGGTCCATTATTGATTTTTATTGAAATGAAATCCAATTAGCTTATAATTGAACTGGATGTTAGTTCAATATGTATACAAAGTTTAGTGAAGATTGGTTTCCTGGTTTGGCCAGCAAGATGGTAACAGACTGACAGAAATTGCCATAAATTTCACAATAGCATATATTTTTAATCGCAATTTATTTTTATTCCATGTCAGACCATGTCTTCCCCGACGGATAGACCTCTTAATTAGGATGGATTTGTGCATTATTTGGGACAATTTATAATGTCTCGATAAACGGAATTATTATTTTCCGTTTGGTGCTTAGATGTAAAGATTTTTCTTACTTCATAATCATGCACATTCAATGTGTAACGCTGACTATGGGTGAAGCAGCACTCTTCAATGTATAAACCGGCAACCGTTGCGATGTGCTGATGCCATAGCAAAACTAAGACTCACTGGAAGTTGAATTCGTTTGAAAGGAAATGGGACATCGTCTCCTGGATGTGCGCGACGCATCTATTCGATGCACCCTATGCTCGGGTGTCTCCTGGTACCATGTGACGGAGGCTCGTGTTTGCATGTTATCAAGTCTATTCCTTCTCTGTTCCGAGTGTCTCCTGAGGCCGCCGGGTGGTTTTCTGCTAGCCCCTTGATAATATTTTCACATTTGATTCCCAATTCTAATAATTTTTATAATTTACGTCTAATTATTTCTTTGTATAATAGTGCTCACTTTCTTAGTAAATATTGCTTTCAATATTTATCACAGTCATAATCTCTCTTTTTTTAAGCAGACACCACGGTAGTGGGAGAAGCAATTTGTCAAGTTTTCCCTTCCCCTCAAAGCAACATAGAGATTTCAGTTCAGCAGCCCAACTGTAAGCTTTGCAGTGTGTATGTTTGAGAGAATGGGGTGGAGTGAACATTGCAAACAATGAATGAAAAAAAACCGCATAAATAAAAGGGCATTACTACAGAAGTATAAGTCCCCGATTTTGTTGCCTCATTACATCCAGAAAAATAGATACTTTTTAACAAAATTTTCTACAAATACTGTTTAGATGTTACAGGGATTTATGGGAAAGAATTTTTCCGAGGGGGTGGAGAGAGGAGTTTCGGAAAATTTACACAATCTGACTTTTTTTCCTCATAATTTTCAGGAAGATGGGTATCATTTAATGAAAATTTATACAAATCCCTTTCAAACGATTATATAGAAGTTTGTGGGGAAAATCTTTTCGGGGATTTTCCCCATTTTGTTTTAAGCCACAGCCTTCGAAATGATAGGGTTGGGGGAGTTTTTGAAAACTCTTCTTTATACACACCCCTCCTTCATCATCCCACTCCGGACCTATTTTGGCCATTTTTTTCTTTTTGCACTTCAAAACCATGGGAAGAGCATTTTCGGTAAAAAAAAAAAAATTTAATAAATATTTTCAGAGGGAAAAGTGAGTGATTTAAGGGCGATTTGACTGTTGTTTCTAGCATATCCAAAGACAACCCTCCTCGTTTCTTTATCACTCTCGCATGTATTGATGATTTTCAATATTTTTTCCCCATAAATACATTTATATGCTATAAAAAAAGAAGAATTTGATAAATTATGAATTTTTTGCAACCCCCGATTCTTTCTGTTTAGAAATTAAAATATTGGAGAGCCTGAGAAGGTCATTGCT
This sequence comes from Octopus bimaculoides, assembly GCF_001194135.2. NCBI lineage: Eukaryota > Metazoa > Mollusca > Cephalopoda > Octopoda > Octopodidae > Octopus > Octopus bimaculoides. The sequence continues at coordinate 3,915,282 of NC_068996.1, read as the reverse complement.
GGTATTTACTCACAGTGATTTTTAAAAATTACGGAGTTATACATGTATAGCAAGTGACTTGATCTGAGATCATGTGCTGAAACAAAAGCAGTTGCAACGTGGAAGACGTAAGCCATTCAAGAACACACAAAAACAGATAGTTTTATGGCACTACTTAAATACAGAGGTCCCAATGCATCTACGTAACGATGTGAAAGGGAAGGTTAGTTTTTAGGGATAAGGTTAAGGCTAGGGATACGGCTGGGGTGTCAGCACACATCCACACAGCGTACATTCAAAATGTTTTGTATGTAACACCTGTATTTAAGTAGGACCTCTGTGTGAAGTAGTACCCTTAAGGGACCTCAGTATTTAAATATTGGCAGTTTCACTTCAGCATTAAAATTTCATTTGTTTCAAAATATTTTCGTCGCTTTGAAACCGTGACCTGTTCACTGACAAAACTTTACAAAAGTGATGCAGCACGAAGTCTTGTCAGTGAGCACACACACACACACACACACACACACATTGCCTTTCATTTGTGTGTATGCGTATCTATTTGTGTGCGCGTGTGTATATTGGTGTGTGTGTGTGTGTGCGTGTGTGTGTGTGTGACTGAGTGGAGATGACTGTGTGGAAAGGAAATAGGTGTATCCCTACTTTGCAATTGGCTCTCGGCTCCCCTTATGCATACACACACACACACACAAATACGCACACCTACACTGTATGCTCTTTAGACAGTAGAGGTTCACTGTACTAAAATACATCAAGTCTTGAATTTTTCTCAACTTTTGGCACACGCACACACACACTACCTAGTGCTCAAATACACACTCAAGCACAAAGACAAATACCCGCAAGCACACATGTACACACATACGGACCCCCACAACACACGCCTCCCCCCTTCACACCTGTTGTTTGGGTGAATAGGTGCATGTTTTGTAGGTAACACTGTCCTTTCACACACATTCCATTTGTCATCACTCTTTTCAAATCTGCCAGTTTAACCAACCATAGAAATACTCTTCCCATTTATACTTGGCTAACTTTACTCATCTAAAATTTGATTGGTTATCGTTTCTAAAAAGACTCCATTATTATTATCATGATCATCGTCATCGTCATCACCACCAGCATCATCATCATCACATTGTTGCTTTCACCTTTATTATCGCCGTTTTTGTTGTTTTGTTGTGTTATTTTCTTTCTTTGTCACCTTTCACACTTTCTCTTGACAAAGGAAGTAAAATTGTTTCGTTTTGCTGCTGTTACTGCTACTGTTGTTGTTTTGTTTAGTTCAAGGTTTAAGCCCTAAAAGTGCGACCTTATGTTCAAAAGCATTCCTGTAATAGTCACCCTGTCTTTTGTTGTTGTTGCTTATTCATAGGAAACTGGATCAGATTACCCAATGTGTGTATATTTTCTGAAATGGTGGCGTTAATTGGGGAAGATTAACTGAGTAAAATAATATTGCAAAATTCCAGTTTCTTTTGGATACCCCCTCGTATATTCTACACGAAAGTAAAATATGTGTTCTGTACTTGCGCTCATCTGCAGCTTGTACCCTGGTCGAGAAGTGCTAAAAATAACAGTCAAATAGGGCTTAAATCATGGAGTTTTGGTTTTTGCATAGTCGTATGAACTCCAGAGCGTAGAATACAAATTTGGAATTGTTGCTAAGAGATGTCTTTTAGCGCCTCCGTCGTTCTTTTATTCACCTCGTCCACATCTGCAAAAAGTTTTCTTTTAAGGACGTTTTTCATTTAGGGAAACAAAAAAAAAAAGTTGCAGGGAGTTAGATCGAGTGAATAGGGTGGATGGGTGGGTAAACAGGGTCATGCCATTTTGGGTCCAAAGACTGTTTCGCACTCAAGGCGGTGTGCGAAAGCGCATTTTAGTAATGAATCCGTCACTCTCCACTTTGCCACAGGTCGAGGCGTTTTCGCAAATGCTTCAGAGTTGCCAAGTAAAATATCTGGTTAACAGTTTGACCAGGAGGAACAATTCCTTTCACATCGATGAAGCAAATCAGCATCGTCTTGATATTGGACCTCACTTGACACACTTTTTATTGAATGTTTCCATTGACTTGATTGCTGCTTCGTTTCCGGTTTGTAACCGTAGCACCAGCTTTCGTTACCAGAGATGACTTTCGAAAAAAAGGTTCGGATCAACTTCCAACTGTTTCTTCATGATCTTTTGTTCCTCTTTGACCAAGCGAAGCACAAATTTTGCTGCAACTCTTTTCATTCGCAATTCATCGCTCAAAATTCGTTGGCAGGAGCTCCAAGACACACCAGTCATATCAACAAGTTCGTCAATTGTTTGGTGACGGTCCTCCAGGATCAGTTCATGAATTTTCATGATGTTTTCCTTCGTTCGGGAGGTCGACAGACGCCCTGAACGACATTGGTCTTCAAGCGACAAGTGGCCGTTCCTAAAGCGTGAAAACCATTCGTAAACTTGAGCTTTGCTCGTGGCAGCATCCTTGTAATCTGTTTGAAACATAAGAAATGTTTCGGCCGCCGTTTTTCTCAGCAGAAAACAGAATTTCACGGAAGCACGCTATCCCTTCGTTTCAACCATC
>NC_068996.1:3907961-3911957 GCF_001194135.2 Octopus bimaculoides | reverse complement strand
AAACCCCGAAAAAACGAAAAGCAAAATCGACACCGGCGGCATTTGAACTCAGAATGTAAAGACGAACGAAATGACGCTAAGCATTTTATCCGGCGTGCTAACGATTCTTCTTTTTATCTAGGCACAAAGCCCGAAATTTTGGGGGAGGGGGCCAGTCGATTAGAACGACCCCAGTACGCAACTGGTACTTAATTTATCGCTCCCGAAAGGATGAAAGGCAAAGTCGACCTCGGCAGAATTTGAACTCAGAACGTAACAGCAGATGAAATACTGTTAAGCATTTCGCCCGGCGTGCTAACGATTCTGCCAGCTCGCTGCCTTATGCCTGTTCGATATTAAGGTTGCTGTTTTTGTTCAGACCTACGTTGGCATGAACGAGTAATCTTATGATCAAAGACATGCCAACCGTAACCAACCCAACTTTTCTCGGTGTTATGTACTCCAGACTTCATTATCCAGTTTGTCCTTCGTTTTATTTTGAATGATACTATCAAGATGTTAAAGTGCGATCTGAAGGAAATTAAGCCGCTACTTCTAGCAGGTAAATTTCTTGTCAGATATTATGGTAACACTTCGGAGCTGGTGTCACGGAACTGGAACTGAAAAAATCATTGTTTTATTTAATCCGTTCGGCTATTTCTGTAAAAAAAAAAAAAAAATATTTCTTAATTTTGTTTTCGAGCTGAACAGGAAAACACACGGTCGCGCACGCACGCGCGCGACACACACACACACACACGCACACACATACTCATATAAATACACACGCATTTTTCTTGTTTTCTCGAATCGCTTGTTTATGTATTTTTTTGGGGGGGGTGTATGTATGTATAATTGTGTATGTAAGTATATGTATGTTTGTGTTTACATGCATATATGTATAATGGGATCCGCACTATAGCCCCCGGGACAAAAGCCCCACGGTTATATTTTTCGGTTAGTTTTTGGGAGTTTTTTTTCCATTTTACTTGTTGCAGTCATTATACTGTGGCCATGCTGGGGCACCACCCTCAGAAAATTTTAGTCGAATGTACCAGCCTCAGAATCCTTTTCAGGTGATTTTCAACCAGCACATGAAGTTAAGCCTAGAAAGTCTCTCCGCATGCTAGAAATAACAGCCAAATCTTAAAAAAAGATATTTTTATAATTTCACGTTAACAAAAACGGAAATCGCAGCTATATATATATTAAAAAAAAACTTTTATTTTCCAAAATTCCACATTTTAGGTAAACAAAATATACTCAATTGAAAATAAATATGTAGAATAGAATAACAGAATACAAGACTCATTACTACCCAATGTACATATTGTCTGAATTCTAACAAAAGAGAAAGCATTTAGTTAAAAAAATGTGAAGAAACATAAAAATGATAAGAAGTATGTTTGAATGACCAACCTTCGGCGCCATAATTCTGTTAGACCTTCAATGGCCAGAGAAAGTCCAAAAGGTCAGCTCGTTTTTGTTAACCTGGAAGTGCTGAGAGAAGAAAACAAAAGACTTTAAATTTGAATTTTAAAATGCTGATTTTTCTGCGACTAAAAATTCTTCAAGGTGGTGCCCCAGCATGTCCGCAGTCTATTAACTGCAGCAAGTAAAAAAAAAAAAAATTCTGACGTTGATACATTCGACTAAAAATTCTTCGAGGTGGTGGTCCAGCATGGCTGCAGTCTATCAACTGTAGCAACAAGTGAAAATATTTAAAAATTCTGGGGTCGATACGTTCAACTAAAAATTCTTCAAGGCGGTGCCCCAGCATGGCCACAGTCTACTGACTGAAACAAGTAAAAGGTATAAAAAAATAAAAAAAACGAAAAATATAACCGTGGGGCTTTTGTTCACTTTCACACTTTAACTATGTGGCTTTTGTCCTACACTCATGTATAATGTAAGATATAAGTCTGTGTGTAAGATGGAAAAAATTACAGAAATAAAATCTTTTTCGGAAAACTGGCGAACAAATAGGAGTAACAGAACCATTTTCATTTCCACTTTCGTAATATCATCTCCGAAGGATTGGCGATATTATTGTTGCTGCTATGGTTGTTTAACTCTGAGTCAACCTTAATTGAGCGGTGCTGTGATCAATGACGTTTCAGTCACGATTGTCCTGCCTTTTTATTTATTTATTGGAGCATTTAGGACTATGTTTTCAAACATGTCCTTATTTAAGAGAATACAACGTGATTTGAGAAAGATTCGGCTTCTATTTCTAGCTGGTCGTGTGATCACGTATGTGGTTAGTTTGTTGAACCAGGAAAGAGATCAAGTTGAACAATGCCGCGATTTGGTTTAGAACAATGATGATGTCATCGTGGATTTTAGCTGACACGTGGTCGGCTTTGAAAAAGTTCTTCCTTCCATTTAATGTTATAAAAATAAAATGACTTATCTATATGCATTAACTTAAATTTTAAAATACAAGATTTTATATATCGTGCTGAAAAGGTACGCCATCATGGGTGTAGAACAACCGTCAAGGCGATGTATTTTTGTATCAATGGTCACTGTCGCATCTACAAGATACTTTGTTTATGATCCAGTTTATTTGACTAACATTGTATGATATTCTTTACTACTGTAGGCACAGAGCCCGAAATTTTGGAGGAGGGGGCCAGTCGATTAGGTTGACCTCAATACGCAACTGGTACTTAATTTATCGACCCCGAAAGGATGAAAGGCAAAGTCGACCTCGGTGGAATTTCAACTCAGAACATAAGGACGGACGAAATGCTGCTAAGCATTTCGCCCGGCGTGCTAACGATTCTGCAAGCTTGCTGCCTTTAAGATTGTATGATACTGTTGATTGTTGGCTGCAGTAGCAGCTCAGAAAAGCTTAAACCAATACATATTTCATCAGTTTGTGATACTGAATCTAGATATTCCTCTGTCATATAAAAGATGTATTAGATTTCACTGAGCGTGTGTGTGTTTTTTTTAAGCCCCCCCCCCTCCGTTTGATAACTGGTGTTGGCTTGTTTAAGTCCTCGTAACTTAGCAGTTCTGTAAACGATACCAATGGAATACTACCAGGCTTCAAAAGATATCTATATTAAAACCCGCCTGTTCGTTCACCCGTTATACTTTAGCTAGCAAGAGAAGTGGAGGTGGAGTAAAAATGAGAGGGGGGAGGAATGTGAGTAGAGAAGAAAGAAGTGAGGAAGAAGTAGAGAAAGATGTATAATAAGGCCAAATGTGTCACGTGTTTAGTTGAAGGGAGAAGCAAAGAGCAAGATGAAAAGACGATGAGAGAGAAGAAGGAGAGAGAAGTGCTAACAACGTGCTGTAGTGCGGGGAGAGGAAGGTAAAGAGAAAGAGATATGTTTAGGATACAATGTTTAGCAGAGCGTAATGTTCTGGTGGTGAGGTTAAAGAAAGGCAGATAGAGAGATATGAGCAGCGGAGGCAGAGAGAGAGAGAGAGAGAGAGAGAGAGAGAGAGAGAGAGAGACAGATAGCATTTGTATCGTCAGAATAGAGATACATTTACAGCAAGGAAATGATATGAGCTTTGCTACTGATAAGCATAGTGTTGATGATGTTAGTGGTTGAGGTGGTGATGGCGGTGTGTTGATAGTGAAAACAATTTTTTTAACTAAATCTATGATATTCTTCTTGTACCAGTTCGTTCATGCTTTACGCTTCAGTTTGTTAGAGAAGAGTAGGAGGTGGAGTGACAAAGAGGGAGAGAGAAAAAGCAGACAGCCGATGCATTATGCTGTCACTTATGTGGTTAGGGGAAGTGAGAGGTGAAGAGAAGGAGAGAAATGTTAAAGACATGAAGAGGGGAATTAAATGGCTAAAAAGTTTGTTGAAAGAGAAATATAAAATGCCTAGAAGAGGGATATTTCATAAATCCTAATATATATTATTGTGACTGAAATAAATGAGCAAAATAAAAATAAAAATACAAATCATCCTTTCTCCCTTAAATAGCTTCTCTTAATCGTTTTCGTTCTGTGGAACTTCCACGGCTCCCACTAGTATATGTATATAT
>NC_068996.1:3904379-3907685 GCF_001194135.2 Octopus bimaculoides | reverse complement strand
CCGCGACCTGTTCACTGACAAAATTCTGAGATGCAGCACAGAATTTTGTCAGTGAACAGGTCGTGGTCTCAAAGCGACGAAAATATTTTGACAAACAAAATTTAAATGTTGAAGTGAATCTAACGGATTTTGTGTGTTATTTTAAATGGCTTATAAACACCTTCCACGCTGCAATTGTTTTCGTTCCAGCACACGATCTCAGATCAGGTCACTTGCTATGCAAGTGCATCTCCGTAAATATATATATATATATATATATATATACAGAGAGAGAGAGAGTAGTGGTACAACAAGGGACCACCAATGTTTACTGGAAATAGTAGTCGATAAATTTATATAAATATTTGTGTGTGTGTGTGTGCGTGCGCGCGCGTATACGTGTGTGTGTGTGTGTGTGTGTAAGCTGTGAGATCGCTTCGTTCGACTAAAGCTCTGCAAGACTTTGCTTCAGTATGACTACAGTCCAGTGACTGAAGCAAGTAATACGAACATACATACATTCATGCAAACAAACAAACATACATACATACATACATATATATATACATATGTACATACATATGTACATACGTACGTACGTACGAAAATATATAAAAACGGACGTATGTGTATATAATTTCAGTATTATAATTTTGTGGGGGACGTCACAGCTGTAACTTCCAAGTGTCACGTGGTTTTAATACAAGAATTCCTGGCGTTTATGCTTCTGAACAAACAATTGTCAAGACAACACTGGAAGACCTGTTTAGCTTCGTGTATGAGTATTTCGGAACAAATATCTTTACACAAACAAAGTAACGATTATGGTTCAAGGGAGAGCACTTGTAAAAATATTTGAAGAAGTTATTCCACTTGGTGCTATTATTTTTTTTTCAAATATAATTATTGGAATTTTTTTTTAATGTTGCAATAATTGATTTGGTAAAATACTTGAAAGAATTTGAGTAACAATGGAATAAAATAAACAGATAAATAAATGAACAAATAAAAACAGAAATATGATTAAAGACGATCACATAATAGAAAACAGACTGAGCCTCAACAGAAAACGTAAATCCCTCACCCACTCCACCACACTATGCAACCTGATGACTAAAGACAACAGGGAAATAAATAAATATTCATCATCATCATCATCATCCATTAAGTCCGTTTTCCATGCTGGCATGGGTAGAACGGTTTGACCAGAGCTAGGAAGCTGCACCAAGCTCTAGTTCAATTTTCTTTGGTTTCTACAGTTGGATGTCCTTCCTAAATGCCAACCAATTTACTGTGTGTGCTGGGTATTTTTAATGTGACTCCAGCACAAGCGTTTTTACGTGACACTGGAACAGGACTCTTGCTGGTCGATCCTCTTCATGAGGGGGAATGGCCTTAACACATCTGCTGTGGTGGACAGGTCTTATTGTCATCTTGTCTGATGGGTTTATTGTCCATAAGTCATCCTTCTGTACCTTGTCCCATTGCTTCTTGGTTCTCCCTCTTTTCTAGTTCAACCTACTTTGAGACATCAGGTTGTCCATCAGTACCTTGTCCCAAGAAATAAGAGGCATAGGTACAAACTGTGTAATATGCAAACCCATATACATGCACACAAGACACATATACACATACTAAACACATTGATACACACACACATAGATACAGACATAAATGCATATGCAGATAAGAAGACAAGATGGAACAGATGGGACAAGACTAGAGAGAAGAGATTACTTGAAGGACAGAAAATTGCTGAAGGTCACGGAATGAAAGAATTCTGACAAATAAACTAATATTGAGCACTCAGAGAGCGCAAACCTCTGCCAAGGCAACATCAACGTCCTCTCAACGATTAGCTGGAGATGATTTTTAGAATAAGAATATCTGAAATAAACTCGACTACTCTCACAAACAAGAAAACTAAAAATAAACACAACCACTCTCAAAAATTAAGTAGAAAAATAATCCGGAATTCTTGTCTGGTACTGGATCGATCCCAAAATGTAATCAGTTTGTGCCAGTCATGAGGCCAAACATCCCTGAAAATTTCATCTGAATCCAACCAGCGGTTCTTGAGATATTTTGTCCACGAACAAACCAACAAACAAACACAACTGAAAACAATACCTCTGCCTTTGCTAAGGCGGGAGTAATAAAGCTAAAGTGAATAAGCTAAATAAATATTGTGTGCGTTTATTGGCAAAAGATGACCATTCCCAAATATACCAATATAATTAAAGAAGTAAGCAGCTAATTAAGAATGAAGGCAGAAAAGAAAGACAGGAAAGTGGGGAAAAATACAGGAAAAAATGAAGAAAAAGAGGGTAAGAAAGACAAGATAAGGACAATATTAAAATAATTAGTGAAAGTTTATCCACCTTGGGACTAATTTACTAAATCCAGGTGGAAATATTGGTTTCAAATTTTGGCACAAGGCCAACAGTTTTGGGGAAGGGGTTAAATGAATTAGATTGACACTAGTGTTCAACTGGTACTTGTGTTATCGACACCAAAAGAAGGCAATGTTGACCCTGGTGCAATTTGAACTCAGAATGTAAAGATCAAAGAAATGCTTAGTAGCATTTCATTTGCCGTTATGTTCTGATTTCATATTCCGCTGAGATCGGCTTTGTCTTTCATCCTTTTGGGGGTCAATTAAATTAATACCAGTTATGCACTGGAGTCGATGTAATTGATTTAATCCCTTAATCCCTTTGTCTGTCCTTGTTTGTCCTCTCTACATTTAGCCCCCTGTGAGCAATAAAGAAATAAATATGCTTAGATATTGTTAAATGCTGTAATCATGTTGAATGAATGGTGCAGACATGTTTGAGTTGTTGAGAAATTTGCTTCACAACCAAGTAGTTCCAGGATTACTGTTACAGAGCAGCACCATGAGCATGTTTTTTATACTCTAGTCTCAGACTGACCAATACCATTTGAATGGCATTTGGTAGGTGGAAAATGCATAGAAATCCATTGTAATGTGTGTGAGTGTGTTTATGCTAACTGATTTAAAAAAAATAAAATAGAACAACTGTTGTTTTGCGAAAAAAGCAAAACTTGGCCATCTAATGAAATGCAGAATATGTTCCAGAAAGAAATATCTTACTGGAATTGATTTGACTTGACTAAAACTTATTGCATGCATTACCCCAGCATGACCACAGTCCACTCGCTGAAATAGTAAAATAATAAAACATTGTGTTTTTTGTTTAATAATAATAATAATAATAATGATAATAATAATAATAATAATAATAATAATAATAAGAAGAAGAAGAAGAAGAAGAAGAAGAAGAAATGGAAAAACTTTCAAAATAC
>NC_068996.1:3890653-3904156 GCF_001194135.2 Octopus bimaculoides | reverse complement strand
GTACTGCACACATTCTACGCAAAACACTTTCAATACAGTAACCATAAGAGCATCACAGCAAACCACAGCACATACCCAAGGCGCATAGAGCTGCGCTCCGTAGTGAAGTGAAAGCACGTTATAAAAATAAAACTACTGAACAATAATAATAATAATAATAATAATAATTATTATTATTATTATTATTATTATTATTATTATTATTATTACAATGTTTAATGTATTCCTTTGGATGTCTATATTTCTTTGTTGTTTTGTTTGAATTATGCAAATGGAAGCTTTTTTTCTAATACATCTAAGATTTAAGATCTTAAACATCAAAGAAATTTCTTATTGCAGGAGGACCCAGATATTCCTTTCACCAAAGATGATTACCGTCGGAGAAGGCCACATTCAAACTTCAAGGATCACATCAGCGCTGAGAAAACAGTCATAAAACTTGGCAAAGGGGTAAAGTGCTTGACTGTTAAATTGTTTTGTTTTTTTTTCCTTTTTTGTTCATATTTTGTCTTGAATTGGAATTTGGCTTAGTTAGATTAGTGAGAATTAGGTTTGTTAATCCCTTATATTTCAGTATTATATCTTTAATGATAGAGGATCGTTTGTGTCATAATATTTGTCATTGTTGTCAACTCTGTCGATCGCTTCTATGACACCTTAGTGACACATTATTAAAGCGCCAGGTTAAATGCATACATCCTACTATATCACTGTCCTCTCATTTTTAATCAATTCTGGATTTATGGAAAACAAAAGCAACTTGAGCAAGAATTTTACTCTGATTGTAACTAAATGGTGTAATACATTTCATTCAGTGTCACTTTTCTTAACTTTGCTTCCTAAATAAGACAGCTTTTTGGGATTTTTTCTTTTTTTTTTTTTGACTACATATTGTGCTCCTGTATTTTAGGGATGTGAATATAGAAAATTGCAAAAGTTACATCTTTTCTAGATACTATTCATATTTATTCTAAAGTACCATTCTACTTGTAGGATTGTGTTTGCTTTCTCTGTCTGTCTGTCTGTCTCTCTCTCTTTCTCACACACACACATATTGAGTATGTACACATGTGCTTGAGTGTGTGTATGTAAGAAATCAGCTTTTTTTTAACCTTGACAGAGTTGGCTCCACTCGCTTTTAAATACTCAACACTTGCTGTATATCACAGCAGCTTCTCTATGGTTCCATCATCATTTGAAGAATCAAGACAAAACTAGATATCTTTCCTAAAAGAAGTATAAAAGATTTCTTTGGGGATTGAAGCCAAAAATAGCCAGTCACTTATTAAATATGGTACCTGTGAATAGTAGAGCTGAATAGTCAAAATAAATTGCTTTTGTTTTTAAAAAAATTTATTTTTTTCTTTTTCATTGAATCATAAAAAATATTAAAATAATAAAAGATTTTAAAGATAGATAGAAAACTAGGGGTTTGCAAAATTGATAAAGTGGACGCTAGCATTTGGTATGTGTTTTTGAGTTCTTAAAGAATGAAGTGAAGGGACTGCCTTACAGGCTAGACTTATGATAATAAGGGAGTGGGTTTATATTCTTGGACTGAGTGACATATTTTGTCCTTAGGCAAGACACTTCATTTGATATTACATCAGTCCATTCTGCAAATTATAAGTATCAAATCTTTCAAGACCAAGGTGCTGACATTAATTATTGAATCAACTGAACACTGTATAATGAAGATGGATGGCTGAAATGTTCATTCAACTTAATTGTGGTCTAAACTCTGAATTTAAAGTTATTTTTAACCAATAATTGTGAGACATTTCGTCTGGAATCTGCTGAACGTCAAATATAATGTATTATGATCTTTAAAACATTTTCAGACCAAGAAGAAATTGAACACATGTGTTCTTGCAGTTGGTGCAACATATGGAGGCAAAGAAGACATTTTTCATTATTGGTTCAAGGTGAGTTTCATTATGCTACAGCTTTACTTTGTTACAATGCTATTTCAAGTTATTTGCCATTTCTCTGCAATGTGTTACTTTTTGTAAATTTCTCTGTCTCAATCTGGCTGGGAAAATTTTGCCCACATCAAGCTATTATTCATTTTTGTCTACATTGCAAAACTTTGGCCTAATCTAGACTAAATTTCAGATGAATTGTTTCCTCATTGATTTACTTTTTAAAAATTCTAGCCAGACTGAAACCACCACATTCCACCTACAATAACCCTAACCCTACAATAGTAAATGCAGAAACCTTCTATATTTACTTTCCCTGTAGCTATCACACTACAAACGTCCCTATTTCTCAATAAAACTACCAAAGTTCAAGTTTTTAAATTTACTCTATACTCATCATCATCATCGTTTAACGTCCACTTTCCATGCTAGCATGGGTTGGACGATTTGTCTGAGGACTGATGAATCAGATGGCTACACCAGGCTCCAATCTGATTTGGCAGAGTTTCTACAGCTGGATGCCCTTCCTAACGCCAACCACTCCGAGAGTATAGTAAATTACATTATTTCTCCTACACAAAATCTCCACATTACTCTGGTCATAAATACAGAATGCAATATCTCTTCTCACTAAAATTGCCAATTTAAATCCATTATAATCAGTTCTCTACCTTTTACACTTATCCACATCATGCTCTCACTAAAATTACTAGGCTTTGCCCATCAAAATTTATCCAGCACTTCTTATATTAAAAAGTCCAATATCACAGCTAAAGACACCACAATACACTCATTTAATCACCTTCCTACCCATAACATTAACCAACATCACTATTCCAGATAAAACTGTAATTGTATACCCATCAAAATATGGTCTGAGTGGTTTATAATATAAAAAATGACTTTGTATTATGCAAAATACGTGCATTAAAATCTACCCTCTACACTTAGCAGTACTATTGCCCCAGAAAATTTACTGCATTGCACAAATCAAAATCTACATTGTTCTCATTTATATTAAGTAACAATTCTTGTTTTGGTTAAAATTACCAAGAAACACTAATTAAAAAAAACCCATCTTTATTTCTATTTTTCTCACACCAAAACTATAACACAGCCTCTTATTATAGTTCAATTCCTATAGTATCCCAACCAAGCGGTATTTCGTCTGTCTTTATGTTCTGAGTTCAAATTCCGCTGAGGTCAACTTTGCCTTTCATCCTTCCAGGGGTCGATAAATTAAGCACCAGTTACATACTGGGGTCGATCTAATTGACTGGCCCCCTCCCACAAAATTTCAAGTCTTGTGCCTAGAGTAGAAAAAAGTATCCCAACCAAACTTATACAGAGAAATTTGTAGCAATATTAAAAAAAAACAAAAATTGATCCATTAGCCTCCTCCTGCTATTCTTTCTATACAAAAAATTTCACAACAAATGGTAACTATTTTTGCATAAAAAGGCTGGATGTTAACAATGGCTGCTTGAATCAGTTGCAGTTTAACAGGTCATCTTTATCATTTTCAATCTATGTTCCTTTGTATTAACATTGCTTGCAAATGTAAATATTCTGAATGCTTCTCTGAAATATTTCTACGACTGTTTCATTGCCAGAGTGCTTGGCACAATGAACCTGTGTTGAAATGCATTGGAAGTGGAAATAATATTGTGCCCACAATTCACATAAAAGATCTTGCTGCGTAAGTAAAACATCTCGTAATTATTGATCTATTTTCAATCATCAATTGCTACTCTTCATATATATATCCTTTTCTATCTTCTATTTGTCTCAGCCATTAGACTGCGACCATGCTGGGGCTCAGTGCTTTTTTTTTAAGCATGATGCTTATTCTGTTAGTCTCTTTTGATAAACCACTAAATTATGGGGATGTAAACACACCCACACCAGTTGTTAAGCAGTGATGGGGTACAACCACACACACACACACACACACACAATGGACTTCTTTCAGTTTCTGTCTACCAAACGTACTTTAAGGCTTTTGTCAGCCAGAGGCTATAAAAGAAGACCAAAGTGTCATGCAGTGGGATTGAACCCAGAAGCAGGTGATCAGGAAGCAAACTTCTTACCACTCATCCATGCCTGCACCTATATATATGTGTGTGAACACACACACACACAAGCAGACAATTGTTATAAATGAACATTACCATCATACAAATGGTCCCCGTTGTTTCCAGTAAATATTATTTGTCTTGGAACCAGGTGAGGGTTGGCAACATGAAAGGCATCTGGTTGTAGGAAATAATCTGCCTTAACAAACTCCACCTGACCCATGCAAGTATGGGAAAGGGGGCATAAAAACGATGCTACTGACAATGATGATGATGATGTGTGTGTGAGTGGGTATGTGTATGCACATATGCAAGGCGGTGAGCTGGCAGAAACGTTAGCATGCCAGGCGAAACGCTTAGCGGTATCTCGTCTGCTGCTACGTTCTGAGTTCAAATTCCGCCGAGGTCAACTTTGCCTTTCATCCTTTCGGGGTCGATTAAATAAGTACCAGTTACGCACTGGGGTCGATGTAATCGACTTAATCCGTTTGTCTGTCCTTGTTTGTTCCCTCTGTGTGTAGCCCCTTGTGGGTAGTAAAGAAATAACACATACACATATGCATAGTACTCAGGTTGGTGTCCAAGGGTGCAATATGTCTATGCTGGTGAGGGTCCCCTGGTCTTTAAGGCATCCTTCTAGGAGAAGATTAACTTGCATATAAAACCCTCTGCTCTACTGAGCTGGATATTTTGCACTTTGCTTGTCTCTCGGCTTCTTCATATTTGCTAGTGAGTGTCATTATGGTGTTGTGCAAACCACACATGACTTAAAATTCTTGCACAGACATTGCTGGCACTTACCAGTCAGCAATGGTCATGCTTGACTAACGAGTAGACAGCTATCATCATGTAAATATATATATATATATATATATATATACATACATACACACACTAATATATACACATACACACACCTACATAAAAATATACATACACACATTATACGATATTGCATCACATCGCATTGATCACATCACATACATACGTGCATATTTGCCTGCCCACCCACAAGCCTGCCTTTCTATCTGGATCCCTAAGACCATTTGCTCACTTGTCTGCTTGTATATATGAATTTGTTAAATATCTCAGTTAGATAAGCTAAAATTGCCAGGATCTATGTACATTTCTTTACCATATACTTCATGACTGAAGATTTCCAATGTATCATATTTCCCCAGCAGAGCACTTTGATGGCTTTTTTTTTTCCCATTCTTAGACAGTTATTATTTCTTTGTGACTTCTTCATTCCTGTATCACTTCATGATCAATTTATATACCAACCACTTATGATAACAACAACTGTTATATATTGTGCAATTAAATGAGTAACTGTGTCTAGTTCAACAGCAGCTGATGCAGTGAACAATCACTGAATGATATGGGATGTCTCTATTACTATCCTATAAATTTCATTTGGTACACTTCTAGCTGCTTTGGAAAAGGCAGTCACAAAATCACATCTTCAATAACAGTTCAAACCAGAATTTTAGTGACATACCAATCTGAGTACTCAAAGTGCATATCTACTAGTTTGAGTTACCCTGACAAAAACTCCTTGTATTTTATATATGCTAAGAAATTTGCTTCTCTGCCACATTGTTCCAGGTTGAGTCCCACTACATGGCACCTTGGTCCAGTATCTTCTGCTATAGCCTGGGGCCAATCGAAGCTTTGTTTGTGGTTTTGGTAGACTGAAACTGTAAGAAACTCATCATGTATATGTAAATACCCATGTGTGTGTGTTTGTCCCCCATCACCACTTGACAACTGGTGTTGGTTTATTTATGTCCTTGTCACTTAGCTGTTTTTGGCAAAAGAGACTGATAGAATGAGTACCAGGCTTAAAAAATAAGTCCTGGGATAGATTTCTTTGACTAGATCCTTCAAGATTGTGCCCTAGCATGGCCACAGTCCAGTGACTGAAAAGAGGAAAAAATGAAAGATAAATATCGTATAAATTTCATTCTATGTTATCTTTCAAGTCCATTCATCCTACTTGTTTAACCCATTAGTGTTCAGATTATTTTATCAAACATAATGCTTTTTGATTCACATTGATTTGAATTAAGCATGCATTATCTCATAGCTTCAAGATCTTGATGGTGTAATTACTTAATGTAGAATAACATTGTAGTGCAGGTGTGAGAGCCTCGATCTGGTCAGTTTGAACATAAAACAGATTAAACATCTTGGCCGGATATGGCCGGTTTAAATACTAAAGGGTTAAATCACATAGACTTACAGTCATAGCACTCACTACCTGTTGAGTATTAGAACACTCTAGTGAGTAATATCATAACTTAGATGAACCCCAAAATTCTCTGTGCTGTTTAAGTTCACATTTATCTGTCTAACAGATGGTTGGCTTCATTTTTAGGGTTATACAGAATATTGCTGATGCCTCTCCTCAAGGAAAATACATAATTGCTAAAGATGACTCTATGAATACTCTTGAAGAAATTATTAAGGTAATAATAGACCATTTGTTATATTCTTGGATTTTTCAATGGCAGGTGTGGTATTTACAGGTTGTTAAGTGATATAAGCTATGAGAAAGCCCTTTTGGGAATTCATTTATTGGTTTGTTTATGGCCTTTGCAGTTCTTCTGAGAAGGCAAGATCAATGTGGTCAATGGCACATAGGGAAAGTGTTTTGCACCATAGATTGTGGCCAACCAATGACTTATGAGGGAAATTGGTAATGAGAATCTGAGTGAAAGCCCATCATGTGTGTGTGTGTGTGTGCGTGTGTGTGTGTCTATGCATGTGTGTGTGTGTGCATATGCACATGT
This sequence comes from Octopus bimaculoides, assembly GCF_001194135.2. Lineage (NCBI taxonomy): Eukaryota > Metazoa > Mollusca > Cephalopoda > Octopoda > Octopodidae > Octopus > Octopus bimaculoides. Next base: position 3,897,364 of record NC_068996.1, on the reverse strand, counting down.
GTGTGTGTGTGTGCATGTATGTAAATGTGTGTGTGTATATACACGTGTATGTGTGTGTGTGCATTCCTTCATGTTTGTCCTCTCTTCATTGATTATCAACCAGTGTTGGTTTGTTTATGTCCTCAGGTCTTAGTGTTTTAACAAAAAGGATTGATAGAATAAATAACAAACTTAAAAAAAAAAAAAGCACTGGCGTCAATTTACTTGACTCTAAACTCTTCGAGTTGGTCCCCTGTCATGGTTGCATTTTAAAGACTGAAACAAATAAAGGAATACAAAGAGTTTATGAAATTATAAGGGTAGTGGTGATAGGAGAAGGTGTCGTCAGTAGGAAGGAGGTGGAACGAGGTGGAACAAGGTGGAAGGAGGTGGAACGAGGTGGAAAAGGTGCACATGAATATTGAGAAAACCAATGACGGGGTTGAATAAGATGGAGGTAAATTTTAAGTAAGTGTAGAAAAGTTAGCAAAAGGGAGGACCTCTATTGAGTTGTTGTCTAGTAGGGGTGCTAGCATCAAAACACTAATCAATATAATGACTATACAAGGCAAACAGTTGCCAGAATTGTTAGCACACTGGGCAAAATTCTTAGCAGTATTTTGTCTGTCTTTACGTTCTGAGTTCAAATTCTGCTGAGGTTGACTTCACTTTTCATCCTTTCGGGGTTGATAAATTAAGTATCAGTTGACTGGGGTTGATGTAATCGACTTATCCTCTCCCCCGAAGTTTCTGGCCTGGTGTCAAAATTTGAAACCAATATAATGACTGTACAGCTCTTAGATGGAATCATGTGAATTGGGTGAATATTTTCTCTTCAGTTTGGCTTTCGAAGAGGTTTCATAACTGGGCCAATCCTGATCCACATTACTATACCACTAACTTGTGTAGAAAAAAATCCTTCTTCTGCTTCCTGTCTTTGAATGGAGCCCATGTCTTATACTACTAATCTGTTATACTGCTAACCAGTTTCTCAACCATAGTGGATACAAAACCTTGCTGTATTTCAGTTGCTTACCTCCTGTCACCATCACCTTGAAGAAGGACTCTTTTTGAAAAGTTGCATATTCCACTCTCTGCAGGAAATTTGTTGTACTCTTTCTGGCACTTCTTTTGTATCTATCTGTCTGTCTGCTTCTGTGTATAGTGCGTGTGTGTATTATATATTACCATATTCTAATCTATGAGAAACATACTCATGCATGGTCTTTTTTTGGTATGCTGATTGTTTCACTTCCTGGTCTTCTTTTGTATGGGAGGTTATCAGAAAGAGAGCGCTTCACACATAGGATATTGTTTTCTTCACTTTTCATCTCTTAAGTTAATGTATTTATTTATGCTGCTGTTATAAGTGCTGTCTATGATAGACTTTGTGACACTCAAAGGCTGTCTGCACTGATTTCGAGCCTCTGCCTTCTACATCTCTCCTTGGGTAGACCCTGTCGGTATCACTATTTCTGTGGAAGTTTCCACTCAATGTTAGAATCTTGCAGGTTTTAATGTCTATAGAGCGGACTTCTTCTACAAACCAATCAAGTATCCAAAATGTTGGAATCAACACTGGTGCTGAAAATATATTGTAGGGTACTGTCTTGTTGTTAGAGGAGAGTTCAGACTGCCATATTTCTCTAAGTCTGGTGAAATATTCATGGGTCACTCCATCTTTATTCACAGTACCTTCATGTGCATGTGTGTGTTTCTCTTCTGTATTTAATCATTTAAATTCTTCCACTGAAGAAGCTCCATCATTGGAACGTAGATAACAAAAGCAATGCCACGTTTTAAACCTGGGAAAAGTCTTGCAGAGTTTTACTGTTCCACTTACAAGTTGTATTTGTAATGTGCGAGTCAGTTGGCTTGATATCTTTTTCTAAAAATCTAAACTTATCCAGACTGACAGGCATTTACTTACAAGATCAAGTGCTCCAGTTATTATTGGTATAAATATAAATTTGTAATCTGGATACAGAAGTTGATGTATGTATGTGTGTGTATGTATGTTTCTTTCTGTCTATTTTCCTATCCATCTATCTATATATATATATATATGCATGTGTTTGCGTGTGCATAGATATATGTGTGTGTGTGTGTGTGTGTAGCAATGTACAAAGAAGACATGGGCTCTGCCAGCTACATTGCAGGCAACCTTACAATAAAGGCAATAATTTTAGGTAAGAACAGATACATTTTAGGAGGGATTTGTTAGTTCTGTTGCAGAAAACTTCACTAATGCCAAGCACTTCATAAAAGTTCATCCAGTGCACACTGTAAATTGTTTGGTCATTGAAAAAAAAAAGCCCCCAAGACAAAAAAAATCACAGAGGTATAGAAACAGTAATGTTGTTCAGTTTTCTGTTACTCTATGAAGAAGAAGCACAATGCATATTGTGATAATGTGAGGCCCATCCATGGAAAAAATTATTGTAATATGACATTGAACAAATGCGGTGAGCTGGCAGAAATGTTAGCATGGTGGGCGAAATGCTTAGCACTGTTTTGTCTGTCTTTACATTCGGAGTTCAAATTCCGCTGAGGTCGACTTTGCTTTTCATCCTTTTAGGGTCGATAAATTAAGCACCAGTTGCATACTGGGGTCGATCTAATCGACTGCCCCACCTCCCCAAAAATTTCAGGTTTGTGCCTAGAGTAGAAAAGAATATGACATTGAATATGATGATGATGATGATGAAAATGCTAGTTATATATGAATGTGTGGTGGCCACATACTGTTTCATTTTAGGATTCATGTTCTAAACTTTTTCTATTTCAGAGTATCAGCAAGGCACTAACAACTGGCAAAATACAAAAGATTCCCCCAGAAGATTTTCTTTCAGAGAACACACTCACGGTAAGTCTTTGTTTTTTTATATATCACACACTACAAGCAAAGCAGATTATTCTTATGACCAGGTCAATAACCGAGTTGCTTTGTGTAACTTCATGACAGAATGTCCCTCTGAATTCATGATAGAGTTTTTCTGATATCTAAAGATACATTTTCAGGAAACTCTTGATGAAGCTACTTGTATGAAATGTTTTCTTTATCCTAATGACAGGGTCTATCTGTGACCTTATGACAGAACATTTCAGTAATCTATTGAGAGTTCTCTGTTATCTGTTGATGGAATAGAGCCTTCCCCTAATCTTTATCGAGGAATAACTTGCATTTCAATAAAAAAATATATTTGGTCAGTTTCAATGGTAAACTGATCAAACAAAAATTGGTGTATAACAAGTATAATAGTAAGAAGAATGATGGCGAGTGATAATGAAATGATAACAAGGACCGTATTGCTACAGAATACATTACAAATTGATTTCAAATTTTAGCACAAGGCCTGCAATTTGGGAGAAGATGTTAAGTTGATTACATCAACCCATGCTCAACTGGTAATTATTTTATCAACCTCAAATGATGAAAGGCAAAGATAACCTCGGCAGAATTTTGTTCTTGTAGTAGACATTACATATTGTTATTGAAAACATCATACATTTTGTAGAAGACATTACATATTCCCATGACAAATTCCATATTTTCATGGAACACATTACATATTTGTTGTAGAACATATTGCCTATTGTTATAGAGTATATTACACAACTGTTATAGAATACATTACTGTTGCTAGAGAACACATTACATTTGCTATGCAATATTACATATTGTTGTAAAACATTTTACATACTCTGATAAGAGTGTGTTGCATATAGTTATAGAAAGTATTACATAATGCTGTAGAATACATTTCATATTGTTACAGGACACACTACATCAGGTAGAACACGTTAAATTATTTTCTGTGCCATTATGTGGCTTAAATGCATAAAGAAGGGAAGCACTGTGAGCCTTTCCATGGGTCAATGGAACTGATGGGATGATTGGAGAAAGCTTCTAATCCTTTGAGTGGAGACCTAGTCTTGATACTTGCCTCAGAGTGGACTCCTCTAAGATGCATGGGTGAGGTGTTGCTGTTAAATGGACAACAGATTACATTTGCCACTCAAGGACAGTCTCTCTGGCCGGCTGCCACACAGTCATTGTTCACCAAATTCCTTTCACAAGCCTTTGGTCTATGAGGGCTATGACAATATTTGTTCAAGGTATTAACTAGAGGGTTTGAACCTGAGCTCCTGTGGGTGTGAAGTTAAATTCTTAAACCACTGATCCAATGATAGTATGTAAGTGTTGTTATTGAATACATTACATATTGAGACAATAAAAGGGTAAAGACCTCCTTTTAAATTTTATCTATTCATTTTTTTTAATTCCTTGTTTAGCAAGCAGAATTCGATACGCTTCAAGTGAACATTCGGATGGAATCTATCATCATAAAAGACAGCATGAAGATAGAATGGATATGTGAGTCTGGCATAGTTGACAACATGTCTGAAATGGTGAAAGAATACAAAGAATCTCGGAAGCTGCTGGTATGTGATTCCTTCATTACCCATATTTCTTGTTGAGGTTAATGACTTAATATGTCTAACGTCTATAATTCCTTTTATATATATATATATATATATATAGTCTACAAGACACATGCACCCAATTATGGATCTTATTCAAGATAAAATTCACCATTTACCTTTTGAAACTTACTCCATTTCATCAAGTTCTATTTTTGAATAGGTTTTAGCCACAGTCTGGTTGATAATTTATTAAACATAAGCATATAACCACACTAACACACACATATGCACACAGGCATGCATGCACAATTCCTCTATCTCTTTCTCTGTCTGTCTGTTTCTCTCTCTCTCTCTCTCTCTTTCACACACATTTTTCTATCTCTTTGTCTCTCTTTCTTTGTCTCTCTCTTTCACACACATGCACACACACACACTTTTGTTATTCTTTCATTTAATACTTTCCAAAGGGCAGTGGTTGACAGAACCATTAGAGCAACTGACAAAATGCCTCATATCTTTTCTTTTGGTTCACTGTATTCTGAGTTCAAATCCCATTAGGGTCAGCTTTACCTTTCATTCTTTCAAGGTCAATAAAATAAAGCCTTACTCATGCATTAGAGTTAAGACTAATCACCTTAAGCCCCTATTCTATATTTCTTGCCAAATTTCACAATATTTGCATTTCTTGGTGTGATTCTTTTGTTCTTTTATTCTTTTACTTGTTTCACTTGTTTGACTGCTGCCATGCTGGAGCACCACCTTGAAGGGTTTTCGTCAGACAAATTGGTCCCAAGACTTATTTTTAAAGCCTAGTTTTTAGTCTATGGGTCTCTTTTGTCAAACCACTCAGTTATAGGGACATAAATACACCAACACCGGTTGTCAAGCAGTGATGAGAGGGGACAAACACAGACACAAAGACACACACACAGACGCGCACGCATGCACACACACACACACACACACACACACACATACATATATACATATATTCAATTGGCTTCTTTCAGTTTCCATTTACCAAATCCACTCACAAGGCTTTGGTCTGCTTGAGGTTATTAGTAGAAGATACCTGCCCAAAGTGTCACACAGGGGGACTGAAACCAAAACCATGTGGTTGGAAAGCAAGCTTCATACCACACAGCCACACCAGATAAAAAACAATTGTCTAAGTGTTCTTTAAACACATCTATATCTATGCCTTATAGATCTTTGAGAGTTTTGGTAAGGAATTAAAAGGTTTTGGGCCCTTGAACCCTATGCCCTTGCAGTACTGTGTCCTTACTCTGAATTGAGTGGATGGGATTACTATTATGTCTGACAGTCTTTCTGTCTGTCTGTCTGTCTATTTGTCTGTATGTATTAATGTATGTATGTATTTATGTACATACATACGTGTATGTATATATATGTATGTATGTATGTATGTATGTATATATACGGTGGCGGCTATAAAAACAACAAGAGACAAGATATTTTACACATATTTAAATATAACTAATATCTATCTTTTGTGAAAATTTCAAATGAATGGAATAAATATTTCGTAAGTTATGAGGAAATAAAGAAACAATCTTCCAAACTGCAACGGCCAAAATTAAAGGGTCACTTAGAAAAGCAATGAAAAATGGAACAAGAACAAATAAGAAATCCTTATTATTAATATTTTGTGAACATCCCTTTATTATCAATGACCTCCTGACATCTGTTACCACCGGACTGAATTAATTGCTTGCAAAATGATGGAGTAATATTGTTCTGTTTATAGTTCTATATTTAAGAGATGAGGAATTATTTACATTATTTACATTTGATGGATATTTGTCCTCATCTTGTTTGTTGTTAACACAACGTTTCAGCTGATATACCCTCCAGCCTTCGTCAGGTGTCTTGGGGAAATTTCGAACCTGGGTTCTCATTCCTAACGATGTTATTATTATTATATTATTATTATTATTACTATTACTAATCAGGTTGCTGCCGTGAATCGAACTCGGAATCTTGCAGTTAGTAGCCTGCGCTCTTAACCACTACGCCATATGCCCGTGGGCAATTATGGAGTGAATTTTAGGGCTTATAAATCTATTATTTTTCTATCCTTCCTCAATACCGGTTCCCATATGCTATTCATATCTGCACTCGGTCTGCTTAGGAGGTTGTTGTGTCCTAGCATATGTGCTGCTTCTTTTAGTTTTCGTATTTTCCAGTGTTGTTCCCTGTCTATTATTTTAACTTCATCCCACAGGGGGAGGTGGTCTCCATTTTGCCATACATGATCAGCTATACCCGATTTATCAATATCTC
>NC_068996.1:3886934-3889453 GCF_001194135.2 Octopus bimaculoides | reverse complement strand
AGTTTACTGTAGTGTTGAGTTAGTTGTCTGTACTTCGTTGGTGTAAAGTGATCCTTGTTCTTGATCAAGATCTGTGACAACTTCCTCTCTGTTTTCAGAGTTGGGTCTTTCTTTACTCTACTGTAGCTACCATCACTTATAAGACTTGCCAATTTTTCGGAGTAGTCAGACTTGTTCATCACCACTGTAGCATTTCCCTTGTCCGCTGGGAGTATTATGATGGAATTGTCTCTTTGTAGCCTTTTGATAGCGAACTTTTCTTCCTTAGTGATGTTTGGTTTGGGAAGTTTCACTTTTTCTATTACCTGTCTCACCTTTCACCTTAGTTCATCTCCCTGAGCTTTTGGTATCTTTATGGCTATCTCTTCAATAGGGGCTATTATGTCCAAGTATGGAATGCGCTTGATGGTTGTCGCAAAGTTGAGACCTTTGTTTAATATGGCTTCTTCGGAGTCTTCCAGACGTCGGCTACTTACATTAATCACTGCTTTCACAGATGGGTGATGAACTTCAGTCTTCATTCTCTGACCTTTGAGTTTCATAAACTTCTTAATCTGGCGTGTCTTCACCGTTTCAAATTCTTTCATGTACAATTTTCCTAGATCTTGTTGGATTCTCTTTCTGTCGTCATCTCTAGTTATTTTCCTAAGTAATTAAGATAGCCTCTCTTTGATTTCGTTATTTAGTTTTTTCCAACGGTTGTAATGGATCCTCTCACAGACGAGGGCATGATGTCCTGCCCTTTCCGCTACTCTTCTAGCTTTATATGAATCCACTGGTGTCATTATATTCAAGCCAGGTGGTATTAGCTTTGAGTCTCTACATCTACACAGGAAAGTTAGATGGTTTGAAAGACAAGCTAGTTTTTGATGGAGTTTCTCTATATGCCTCCAATGAAGACACCTGACGAAGGCTGGAGGGTATATCAGCCGAAACGTTGTTAACAACAAACAAGATGAGGACAAATATCCGTCAAATGTAAATAATGTAAATATTGTTCTGTTTGTTTTTCAATAATTCCCAGAGTTCATCTTGATTCTTTGGATTTCTCCCTTTGTGCCCCATCTCCAACAATCTTCCAAACATTTTCTGTAGGGTTGAGATCAGGACCTTCAGGTGGCCACTCCATGAGATCAACCCCTTCATCACTCAAAAAATCTTCTACTCACTTCGCAGTGTGACAGGGAACATTGTCCTGCACGAAGATAGGAAGTTGAACTGAAGAGGATCGGAGATGTGGAAGGGTATGCTGTCTGAGAATCTGCTTGTAGATTTCAGCATTGACAGACCCTTGTAGGCAAATAAGTGGCCCAGGACCAGCAGTAGAGATCACTCCCCATACCATTACACTGCCTCCTCCATATTTCAACTGTCTTCTTCACAAATGCACGAGATAATATTTTGCCATTTCTTCATCGGACATACATCTCGCAATTGGAACCAATCACATTAAACTTCAATTCATCACTAAAATGAACCTGTGACCGTTGTTCTTCTGTGCAAACAACATGTTCATGAGTGAAACAAAACTGGGCTCTTTTCTTGGAGATCAGAGGTTTCTTTGCCAGTGCCTGAGCAAGCAACACAGAACCTTGTAACTTCTGAGAAAATGTTTTGTGCGATACATTAATGGCGAAAGTGGAGCTAAACTTGTGGGATATCTCAGCAGCACTCTTAAACTTAAACTTCAGTGACATTCTAATCATAATACAATCCTGCCTTGGTGAAATTTTACGAGATCTAAAACGAGTTACAATTCGTTGCACAACACTTCTAGACCTTCCTACAGTATTACAGAGTTTGACTTGCCCTCTTGGTGAAGGCACACAATCCTTTGTTTTTCATCACAGGACACTGGTCGTCTCTCACAAGCTGCCATGTTGTCAGTTGAGTGTTCCAATAAGATCATAAGAAGTAACTGCTGGCCCATTAACAGTCTTCTAAACAACAAATACCTCAGTAGTTCATTCTTTCTAAGTGACCCTTAACTTTTGGTTGCTGCAATTTGAAAGATTGTTTGTTTATTTCCTCATAACTTACAAAATATTTATTCCATTCATTTGAAATTTTCACGAAACATAGATATTAGATTTATCTAAATATGTGAAAACATCTAGTCTCAACGTTTTGTTGATCTTCTATAATAACTATTTCAATACACTTGTTCTTGCTGACTCTTATATTATGGCCACTACTGTATATGTGTGTGCGTGTGTGTGATGGCACATGGCTTAGTGGTTAGGGCATTCGGCTCATGATCATAGGTTGCAAGTTCAATTCCCAGCGACGTGTTGTGTCCTTGAGCAAGACACTTTATTTCACATTGCTTCAGTCCACTCAACCTTATCACAATTTGTGTCATGCTGAATCTCCATGAGAAGTACGTTAAGAGTACACATGTCTTTGGAGTGCTCAGCCACTTGCATGTTAATTTCACGAGCAGGCTGTTCCGTTGATCACATCAGCTGGGATCCTCATCGTCGCAACTGAGAGGGTGCTCTTTTTATATATATATATAT
>NC_068996.1:3877802-3885088 GCF_001194135.2 Octopus bimaculoides | reverse complement strand
ATATATATATATATATATATATATATATAGAGAGAGAGAGAGAGAGAGAGAGAGGCGCAATGGCCCAGTGCTTAGGGCAGTGGATTCGCGGTCATAGGATCGAGGTTTCGAGCTCCATGAGGCTCCAGAAGGGGATGGTGGCGAACCCTGCTGTACTCTTTCACCATAACTTTCTCTCACTCTTACTTCTTGTTTCTGTTGTACCTGTAATTCAAAGGGTCAGCCTTGTCACACAGTGTCACGCTGAATATCCCTAAGAGCTACGTTAAGGGTACACGTGTCTGTGGAGTGCTCAGCCACTTGCACGTTAATTTCACGAGCAGGCTGTTCCGTTGATCGGATCAACTGGAACCCTCAACATCGTAAGTGACGGAGTGTCAACAGCAACATATATATGTATAAGAAATTAAATAAATAATGAAGGAACAAGAAATTATGAAATAAAGTTCGTTAACTTAGAACAGAGTTTTCTGTAAGATGCAATGTATTCATTGGTGAGTGCTTATAGCATCACCAGAGCTTCAATATATGTGTATATAAATATATGATATATATATATATATATATATATACTATATATGTATATATATAGATATATATATATGTATATATATCATCATCATCATCATTGTAGTTTAACGTCCGCCTTCCATGCTGGCATGGGTGGATGATTTGACTGAGGGATGGCAAGCCAGAAGGCTACACCAGGCACCAATCCGATCTGGCGATATTTCTACAGCTGGATGCCCTTCCTAATTCCAACCACTCCAAGAATGTAGTGGCTGCTTTTTACATGCCACCAGCATGAGGGCCAGTCAAACAGCACTGGCATCGGCCACACTTGGATGGTGCTTTTTACGTGCCACAAGCACAGGAACCACTCAGGCAGCACTGGCAAAGACCACGCTCGAATGGTGCTTTTCACATGCTACCGGCACGAGTGCCAATGAGGCAGTACTGTCATATATATGTATCGGAACTAGAACAATCTTTTTATGTCTCTCTGTGTTTATCTTTCAAACTCTTTCTCTCTCTCTCTCTCTCTCATATGTATATATGTGTGTGTGTGTGTATATATATATGTATGAGTCCCACCCATGCCAACATGGAAAGCAGATGTTAAATGATAATATATATATATATATATATATATATATATATATATATATATATATGTATAGTGTACTTTTGGTTGTTTTGTTTGTGTTTCAGCCTTTAAGGATTTGCATATTAGGACCCCCTGGTGCTGGAAAGACGACTGTGACAGAACAGATCTGTACTGCATATAAGCTACATCACATCAAACTGAAAGAGGTCATTAGTGATTACATACAGAACTTGGTAAGTTTATCAAAACTAGAACAATCTTTTAATGTCTCTCTGTGTTTATCTTTCAAACTATTTCTCTCTCTCTCTCTCTTTCCTCCAATCTGTATTTTTATTTCTTATGTTTTGATTTGTTTTTACAGGTTTCTTTCGGTTTTTTTTTCCAAGCTTGCATGGTTTTAGACACATATATTACTGAACCATTGTTTTATAGCTGGATGCTTTCTAGTTACTGACTCTTACTTCTTTGTTTTCTTAAGAGATGTGTTATATGACATGTCTTTGAAAGCAAGGCATAAAGCCAACTGATGATTTGTTGACAGGAGAAGTGACAAAGATCTCATTGCTTCCAAGTTGGGGACACACAAATGTAAACAAACACACATACTCACACATGTACACACACATGTAACACACACACATATATACACATACACTCACTGCATCACACTTATAAACTCATGCATGCATACACACATACACACACATTCATACATATGCGTGCACCTGCTCACATACATGTACAAACACATCCAGTTAAACAGATTCATACATGTATAGACAAACACACACACGCATACACACACACACGCATGCACGCGCGCGGATGCTTGCATGCATTAACACATATTTAATAACATTCTGCCTCAGCTCCACGCTGCTTAAATGTTCAGAGGTCAGAACACATACACATTATCAGATGTTTAAAGTCCCAGAGAAATTAAAAGAGATTAAGACGGGTTCTAGGTAAGAGCATTTAGGCCTTCCTTAGTCAGTTCAGGTCATGCCAGACTGGCTGATTCAATTTAATTTTGGAAGTAACATGAGTGCATGACACTGAGAAGCAGCAACAATGCTGAAATGTGTATCTGTCACTCTAGCAATCTGAAGTATATAGTGTGTTTAAACACAATACATCTATAATAGGATCTTTCCTGGATGAAAAGCATAGCTTCTGGCTTTTCAACCACAAAAGTATGTTGAATATGTTATATTGATAATATATCTTTTATCCTTTACCTCTTTCAATCATTTGACTGCAGCCATGCTGGAGCACTGCCTTTGAAGGATTTTAGTTGAACAAATCGACCCCAGGACTGTTTTTTTAAGCCTGATACTTATTTTATCAGCCTCTTTTTCTGAACCGCTAAGTTATGGGGGTGTAAAACACCATCACCTATTGTTAAGTGGGGGACAAACATAGACAGAATGACACACACACACAAAGATATATGCATATATATATATATATTTTTATATATATGTATAATTTAAAGTTTGCAACATTTAACTTTTTGTGTACCTTAAGACCAGACTGTTGATTTTTAGGCATTATCGAAAAATCTGTTTTTCCATGCACTAGATGATGGTCAGTCCAGCTCTCTGCCCCTCTCATGACCCAAACACTAGAAACGTCTTTCATATCCGATCTGGCAATCCAATATTTCATATCCGGTCTGGCAATCCGATCTGGCATATTTTTACAGCTGGATGCCCTTCGTAATGCCAACCACTCAAAGAGTGTAGTGGGTGCTTTTTACATGTCACTGGCACGAGGGCCAGTCAAGCAGCACTGATCAGAAGTCTGCTGGAAATCTCGGTACAGAAATACAGCTGCGAATTCAAAGGGCAACAAAAGCATTTGGTGACTTAGAGTCACATGTTTGGTGCCAGCAACATATATATAAGATTACAAAGCTGCCTCTTTACAAGTCATTTGTCTTACCATCCTTGCTGTATTCCTATGAAAGTTGGACTTGTTATGGAAGGCATTTTAAATTGTTAGAACAATTCCACCAAAAATGCCTTCATCCAATTTTAAACATTAAATGGAGTTCTTTCACTCCAAACACAGATGTCCTTGCATCTGCAGGCATCACCTCAATTAAAGCTATGATTTTAAGGAACCAACCGAGATGGTGTGATCATATTGTTTGAATGGCAGATGAATGCGTGCCGAAACAGCTGTTTTAGGGTGAGCTTGCAGAGGGCAAACGCTATCGGCGTAAACCTAAAAAAGGTTTAAGGATAGCATAAGGATTACTATGATGTCACTGGGAATGGATCCAGAAGACATAGAAACCCTTGCTTCGGATCAAGTTGGATGGCAAATTAAGGTGTAGAGTGGAGTGAAAGCATTTGAAGAAGCCAGGATAATGCATGTAAGACTCAAAAGATATCTAAGGATGAATGTTATGATCGAGAAGGTGAATGACAACGACCATTTTGTGTGCACACTTTGTGACAGACAATGCCTGTCTTTTGCTGGCCTCAAATCTCATCTGCAAACGCATGGAAAATGAATCTCCACCAACTATTCTGCCTATATGTCTGTGCACACCTTCGAATGCAGTGTATGCCAGAAGGTTTGCAAATCCAACGTAGACCTCAAAAGACATTTTAAGATCCACAAAGAGCAGAACTTATCTGCAGCTCTTGGTGCTCTAAATCGGAGGTGTAATCTATGTGGATGTCTTTTTCAGAACATTTTCTGGTTTAAAAAGCCACATCAGATACTATGATGGTGCTAAGGTGTAGGTACAGGAGGTGGTCAAACTCTGCATAAGGAGTAGACAACCACCATATATGTATATGACAGGCTTCTTTCAGTTTCCATCTACCAAATCCACTCAAAATGCTTTGGTTTGGTCAGTATAGTAAAAGACTCTTGCCCAAAGTGCCATGGAATGGCACTGAACCTAGAACCATGTGGTTGGGAAGCAAGCTTCTTACCACACAACCATGCCTACATCTGTATATAGGAAGGGCATCCAGCTGCAAAAACCATGCTAAAACAAATACAGTAGCCAGGAGCAGTCTTCTACCTGTCTGGTTCCTGTCAAACCATCCAACCCATGCCAGCATGGAAGGCAGATGTTAAATGATAAAAGGTGGGGAGTTGGCAGAATCATTAGCACGCTGAGCGAAATGCTTAGCAGTATTTCGTTTGATGTTACGTTCTGAGTTCAAATTCCGCCAAGGTCGACTTTGCCTTTCATCCTTTCGGGGTTGATAAATTAAGTACCAGTTACGCACTGGGGTCGATGTAATCGACTTAATCCCTTTGTCTGTCCTTGTTTGTCCCCTCTATGTTTAGCCCCTTGTGGACAATAAAGAAATAAGATGTTAAATGATAATGATGATGACGATATGTATGTATGTATAATGTACGTGTATATATATATATTTATTGTGTGTGTGTGTGTGTGTGTGTAAATCTGTGGGTACTTAATTTTAAGAGACTTCACATTTGCAGGTGGATCTGGAACAGAAAATGGCTACTGCTAATTTTGAACATGACAGTGATGCAGAAGAAGAAGAAGATGAAAACCGCATTGAGGATCCAACATCAAGACTGTACGACATCAATGAGAACAAAGAACAGAATAATCAGAGATTGGATGACAATCTTTTAGTAATGATGGTCAAAGATAAACTCATGTCAAAGCGTTGCCAAAACCAAGGTTTTGTTTTAGATGGCTTTCCCAAGTCAATAGATCAGGCCAAACTGTTGTACGAAGGTAAATTTCTTTACACCATTCCTTATGATAGATTTGTCAATGCTTCTTTCATCTCCAAGATTGCAGTAAAGTAGCAAAGTGGATGAGTAAGTTGTGTAAATAGAGCCAGTCATAATGATATTGATACCCCTGGTGAGATAAAACCAGTCTTTCTTTCTCATCCACTTGGCTGGTTTTTACTGAGAAGGCAGAAAATTGCAAATGAAAGAAATAAGTGTTTATAATGATATATAAATTGAAGGGAATAGTTCAAACATAGATGGGAGAGCATGACAGACAGACATACAAACAGACAGACTGAGAGTTTCTGCATTACTGGCAAAAATCTCAACACATTTTTGTTATAAACAACCTCTGAGATGAGGTGAGTTAGGTGACTGAGAACATGGTTCAAAGGAGCTGTCGTGCTTATATAGATATAGACCATTTTTCTGAAAGTGATTAACAGTGTGAACAAACAAAAGAACTGATACCTTAAAACAAGCATAATAATAATAATAATAATAATAATAATAATGATGATGATGATGATGATGATGATGATGATGATGATGATGATGATGATGATGATGATGATGATGATGATGATGATGATGATGATGATGATGATGATGATGATGATGATGATGATGATGATGATGATGATGATGATGATGACGACGACGACGACGACGACGACGGCGACGGCGATGGCGACGACGACGGCGACGGCGACGACGACGGCGACGGCGACGGCGACGATTGGAAGTGTTATCATGTACATTGTTTTGTCTTGGTATAAAAGACGGGCTACAGCAAATATTCTGCTTAATACCACAGATTTGCTTGTCAGTTGTTTGACCTTAACCATTTGAGCATGCCCCTTGGTGGTTGACGATATGTACATCCTTAAACAAACCTTATTCAGGTATCTTTTGAGCTGGATGGGCTACTCGACCTGAAAAAAATTCTAACTGCGCCCCACCTGTGAGGTCATGCGCTGTTTATCTTGATATGAGATCACTATGTCGCGTACATATGGTTGTGATGCATGTGCCTGGTGTACCCTTATCAGACGGGTAGTCATGATGGGTATACTGGGCTTTGTATTTTTGTACCCCAGTGTCACTTTGATGGCATGCACTGCTCTCTCACTCAATAATGATAATAATAATAATAATAATAATAATAGTAATGAACTTATTGGGTACAATGCTCAGGTGCACTACAACTCATCAGAAAATGTAGCCAAAATTGCTTGAACTGAACTTGAAATAATGCACAGGAAGTGAACAGTAATGAGTTAAATACAATTTATAATTAATTGTAAACCTGAGTAGTTATCACCTGTGGATTTTCCATGTCTACCCATTTGTAGTGGCAATAGTAGTAGTGGTGGTGGCAGCAGCAGCGGCAGTAGTAGTCGTAGTAATGAATGATTGTAACAGCTATGCTATCTTTGATGTTTCAGCTGAAAGGTCTCAATGGTTAATTCTCCTGTTTTTCTCCTGTAAATCTAGATGAAGAAGGTGAAGAGGAAGCTGATGACAACCTCCACTACAACAGACTCATTATGCCAGAGTTTATATTCAGCCTGGATGCCGATGACAATTTCCTGTCTAACCGCATCATGCGACTACCAGAGCAAGTGGTGGCTGGCACACATAACACTGAGGAAGGTTTCCAGAGAAGAATCACAGAGTTCCGTGCAAATAACACTGAAGATAACACTGTCTTGAACTTCTTTGATGAACTTGAGTTCCATCCAGAACGAATAGGTAAGTAACGGTAATAATTGTTTAGGAGTTTGTTCTTGTTGAATGACTATGGCGACACCAATGTTGCTGGTGCTGACATCACCAAAGACAGCAGTGGCGGTCAATGACACTAGAGGTAGCAGTTATGATGGTGATGATGCCAATGCCGATAATATGATAATAATGTTATGATATTGATAATGATGGCGATGATGATGATGATGATGATGGTGACAGTGATAGTGATGGTGATGATGATAAGGATGGTGATGATGTTGCCAATGTGATTGAAGTTGTTGTTCAAAGCAAGAAACCAGAGTGTGTTCAGAGTGTAAAATGAATTAACATCCTTTACTCTTGTTTCCACCAGATGTCACACAGGACAAGTCAATAATGATGAAACAGACAGTCGATACGATACAGAAAATAATCAAAGATCCACGGAATTATGGTAAGTTAAGCAAACAGAAGCAGTGTTGTTAAAGGGTGGTTTGAAAGTGACCATGGGTGAATGGATGGATTGATGGATATAGTTGTTACAAGTATGATATAGGTAGATGATGCATGCAGCAGAATAATGGAAGACTTTCTAATTCTATAGACAAGTTATGTCCATTTATAAAATGCCAAGAGTTTATATAAAAATATGCACATATATATATATATATATATATATATATATATATATATATATATATATATA
>NC_068996.1:3876249-3876698 GCF_001194135.2 Octopus bimaculoides | reverse complement strand
ATATATATATATATATATATATATATATATATATATAACAAATTAAGAACAATGGTCATTACATATTTTCCTTTTATTGGAGTAAATTTAGCTTACAGCTGTTGCTTGGTATGATTACGGTTTCAACACCGATATGCTATACGGTTTTATTACATCTCATGTCTTTTCAACTTGTTTATTTACATGTAATCATAGGTCAACTATGAATGTTATCTATTTTTATTGTCTGCCTGCTACTAATAAGACCCTGAGGAG
This sequence comes from Octopus bimaculoides, assembly GCF_001194135.2. Classification (NCBI taxonomy): domain Eukaryota; kingdom Metazoa; phylum Mollusca; class Cephalopoda; order Octopoda; family Octopodidae; genus Octopus; species Octopus bimaculoides. The sequence continues at coordinate 3,876,443 of NC_068996.1, read as the reverse complement.
ATACCGTATCCCATATTTTATAATATGCATGAATCGATCTGGATATTGCATCAAAATGATCATAGGTCATAATAAAGTCTTTAAAATGGATCAGGTTTTAGCTCTTATTTAAATCGATATAAATACAAAAACTCACTTGTGAGTATTTTGCTACGTTTGATAACAGATACAATATTTGTGACATATTTTTACTA
>NC_068996.1:3873293-3876239 GCF_001194135.2 Octopus bimaculoides | reverse complement strand
TATATATATATATATATATATATATATATATATTCATACATATATATTTGAAACAGGCTTAAGTAAAGAAGAGCTTGAGAAGATTAAGAGGCTTGAAGTGGAAGCACGTTTACAAAGAGAGGAGAAAGAACGAATTGAAAAGGAGGAACGAGAAACTGCAGAAGTAACTGAGAGGAAAAGGAATGAAGAAGATTGGGTAAGTGACAATTTTCTGACCATCACCTCTCAATCTCTTTTTTTGGCATTGTTGTAGAATCATATCGTATAGGGAGCAACAGTATATCATATAGAGTTTTCAAACTAACAAATATGAGGCCATGATGAAACATTGGATCTTGCATCCAGTAATCCCTCTGTTTTAACTTTGGTGTGCATAAAGTTTAAAAGTTTGGAAACCTTTCTAACCATTTTCCTGTCAGAAGCTGGTGCACTAACCTGGGTGATTAACTTGTCATCTGTGTAAGAAGTTGGTGAACTAACCAAACATTTCAGCATAAACTACAACACTGAAAATAACACCATAAAACTGTGTATTTTCTTTTAATCATATTGTGCCATGTTTCCAGTTTAATGGAAATAACCTAAACATAATCCCTTCTGGGTTCTTATTTAAGTGGTAATGAACCAGGGACATAGAAAAAGAAGATAAAATACGAAGAACGGACAACCAATCAGATTGCAGCTTTGTAGTCACATGTGTTTATGACTCATTTTTAATGGTGTTCCTCATAGCTGTTGTTTACTTTTGTTTTTTAACAAAAAAAAACAAACCCTGAGATTCTTTTGCAATGAAACATGTATGCGATGAACCCAGCACTTCATCTGTTAAAAGAGCAAGGCCTAGACACAATTGAGGTAATTGTTGATGATATTTATTCTTCTGATGATAAGTTTACCCTTACACATACACTGAGAGTGATTCAGACAATCAAAGTGGTGAAAATGATGAAGAAAGTAGCGGTTCAGGTGAACAACTACAGTAACTGAGATATAAGCCTATTATGGTTATTTTCCTCTGTTTTAGTCTTTTTCTGATTCTGTCCATTGGTTTACCTGCAACGACCAAATATGGCATTTGAGAGATAGGCCTATCATTGTTATTCTCCTGAATATATTTTGAAATTCCATTAGTTTTCTTCCAATCATTACACTTGAGCTGTGTATGCAACTATTCATTTTTTTTGCTCAGGAGCCCAGGTGGAAGGTAAAGTTAGACACAGTGGCTCAGGTCTGAGAGGATCAAAGCTTGTATTATTGCTTCTAGCTTGAGAGTCAATGTAAGTTGACACAAATTATTGATGATGTTCTGGTGTAGGATACTTTTATTATGTGTATGTGTTAATGGTTCCCAAAGTGGGTGGTATTGCTCCCTTGGGACAGTAGAAAGTTCAAAAGGGGCATTGAAGAAAAGTGGGGCAATCACGAGGTAGCGATTCATGTAAAAAGTGAAGTGATAATGGGGTAGTGATTCACGAAAAACAACAAAATAATGGCTTCATTAGGTTGAGTTTTATTTGTGAAATACAGATGTTTTGAATTTGCTTCAGAAAGAGGTCTATGCTTGTGATGGTTAGTTGGGGTGGGGTCGCTAGGAATTTGACCTGGGTGTCATGGGGCAGCTACCCGTAAAAGTTTGGGAACCACTGTGTTAGATGATTGTTTTATTGTGGTAATGATTGAATGAGGAATTGTGAGCAGTTCTCAGTTTTAGTTTCTGTGATAAACACTGGTTTTAAAATTTTATAAGAAATCTCTTAATTTACAGTTTTAAAAACATATGAGATTGATGGGGAAGAGTTCAGAGAAGATATCTTTGCTGTAAGATTAGTTTAGGAAAAAAAAAAAAGAACCCAGCATAAAGGACCAGACCACACCCTCATACATAGAAGATAAAGGTAGGGAGTGATATGGTCATTATTAACCCAGTCACCACCTATACTACAAACACCAGGAGAAGTGCTATTCAGATATCGAACAAAACCATCACCTCAGTATATGTGCTGTGGTTACAAACACATTGGGGTGATCGGCACCACCCTGAAGGAATATAAAGCTGTGATAAGAACTAAAAGTAACCACAAAATGTTAGTGGGCCTGCAACTCAGCACGTGGAGAGGCAGATTCATGCTACCTAACAATGTCATAGGGCATTGGACAGACAGGTTAAATTGCTAGGATTCTGATCTGGTCCAGAACTCAAGTGGAAAAGAATAGTAGCGAGGTGATGAACATATATATTTTGGTCTAGTTGTGCTTATAAGGTCTGCTACTGGTTTGAGATAAACCTTGCAGGTTTGGAAGTACCATCAGACAGAGTTGTCTGAGATGTATGCAGAGCAATGAAACTGTTCTGCGTGTACTTGTAAAATGTCCAAGTATTTCTTAGTTGTAGAATTGTGTCAAACAGTTGCTATCATATGTAGCATGGATCCAGCTGTCAGTTGACTCCATCATCAAGATTATCGTGCCCCACTTTAGCCAAAATGGGCAGACAGTTTTCCTCTGCCTAGTAGCTATATTAAAAGATGTTTATGTGGTAGTCGAGGCTGAAAGGGCTGAAGACAAACTATCTGATCCTCAGCCAAGACCTCATTCACTTTTAAGTAGATGAGAGTGGAGAGTGAGGTACCTCTAGCAAATTTTTTGATAGAGGAGTGAATATGGTGAGGGTGGCCTGAGTAAGTGCACCTGTTCTGAGTTTGCATGAGAGAACAGTTAGTGTGAACTAACTTTGATGGTTAATGTGAGCTAATTTTGATGGTTAGTGTGAGCTAACTTTGATGGTTAGTGTGAGCTAACTTTGATGGTTAGTGTGAGCTAACTTTGATGGTTAGTGTGAACTAACTTTGATGGTTAATGTGAGCTAATTTTGATGGTTAGTGTGAGCTAACTTTGATGGTTAGTGTGAGCTAACTTTGATGGTTAGTGTGAGCTAACTTTGATGGT
>NC_068996.1:3860631-3873127 GCF_001194135.2 Octopus bimaculoides | reverse complement strand
GTGAGCTAACTTTGATGGTTAGTGTGAGCTAACTTTGATGGTTAGTGTGAGCTAACTTTGATGGTTAGTGTGAGCTAACTTTGATGGTTAGTGTGAGCTAACTTTGATGGTTAGTGTGAGCTAACTTTGATGGTTAGTGTGAGCTAGGATTAGTGAGGTTCCTTTGTTACCTCTGTGTGGTATTGACGCCCCTCTATTTGGTTATTTTGTTGTTAATTGTTATTGTTTCCTTGTTTACACTTGTATATGTAAATCCTCACTGTTTTCTGTCCCTCTGTAGCCCTAAGTATATTTTTTTTTACATATGTGGCCTATAAAGAGAGAATTATTATTATTATTATCAATAGCATGTTATGCCAAATGCTTAGTGGTGTTTCATCTATCTTTATGTTCTGTGTTCAAATTCTGCCGAGGTTAGCTTTACCTTCCATCCTTTTGAAGTCGGTAAAAGTACCATTTGAGCATTGGGGTCAATGTTGTCGATTTATCCCAATAGCCCAAAACTGCTGGCCTAGCACCAAAGTTTGAAATCATCATCATCATCATTATCACACCAGACAAAATGCTTAGCAGCATTTCGTTTGTCTTTACATTCTGAGTTCAAATTCAGCCAAGGTCAACTTTGCCTTTCATTTCATTTAGGGGGCATTGAAAAAAGTACCAGTCAAGCACTTGGAGTCGATGTAATCAACTTTCCTCCTCTGCAAAAATTTTAGACTTTTTGCCTAGAGTAGGAAAGATTGTTGTTGTTATTGTTCTTGTCATGGCAGCTGAAGGAACTACACTGAGGGAATACCTAGCAAAAACAGGAGCATGCATTAATCTAGAAAAGTCTGTGGCCTTGCAATGTGGCACTTGGAGAGGCAAGTTTATACCTGCCAGCATTCTAGATTACTGTTCTCTTTGCTCTGTTGAGAAGTTTAGAGTTTGATTTGGCCAGACCTCTAGTGGGAAGGAATCGGAATGAAGTCACTAAGAGAGTTTCCAGTTTGACATAGGAATGGGTTGAAAGCAGCTTTTCTTGAAAGACAGTAGAAATATATGCATCCATTACTTCTGTTAAAAACGAAAACATTTGATGATGAGGTTTTGAGCATCGTATCTTGCTCCAGGTCACATTTGAGCAAAAAAAATAGTATCAGATATTTTGTTTCTTGTGGAAGTAACGCGTTCCACCAAGAAGAACGTTATCTGCTGCTGTTATTTAGAATGGTTACCATAGTGGAAATGATGCTTAGTGACATTTCTTTTGGCTTTTACGTTCTGAGTTCAAATGCCACCAAGATAGACTTTGCCTTTCATCCTTTCAGGGTTGATAAAATAAGTACCAGTTACGCACTGGAGTTGATGTGATTGACTAGACTCTCACCTCAAATGGTTATATTAGTAATAAAAATGTTCAGCTCCAGGCAAACATTGATTGAACCAGCTACATTGGCTATACTGGTTCAGTGAGTTTATTTTCTGTAATAAATATATAATTAAAAATCTCATTATCAGATGCCACAGTATGATTTAAGGAATATTTGGCTGTTGTTTTTATAAGGTTGAGAACTCTCATTAAGAATCTCTCAAATCTTTCTATATAACATAGTGTGTTGTAAAGCCACTCATCGTATTTCTAGTATCCTGTATTAGCTTGCTAAATCATTCAGAGTCTATCTGAGAATGAAATAACTATAAATTATTAATAACAATGGAAATTAGCTTCTCAGTCTTGTCTTTCTTTTGTATATCTTGTTGCACTCTTGTCCAGTTCATTCATTCTTATGCACTTATATGACTGTCAGTTGTAATTCTCTTATAATGATAAGAAAATGTCTGTATCCAGTACAATATTAGCATTCTTAATTTTTTCTCTCTTCGTGGTTGCCTTGATACATTCTTATAACCCTAATCTCAATCCATTTTCCCTATTTAATCCGTATACTGTCTGCGGTAGTTTGGTGCCGTTGCTTATCATCTTCAGCATGACATACAAACAGTTGTTTTCTCATAGCATTTGTATTTCAGCCCATTCTAGTTTAATATGTTGGTTAAAGGTGTTTGTACCAGGCAGAAAATAACTAAGTACATAGTGAGTACATAGTGATGATTGTCTTTTGCCCTGCTTTCACTGGGTAGGGGAGATTTCCTTTATTTAATGTCAATAATGAAAGCAGTTGTCTGGTAGATGAGGCTGAAAGGTACGAGGTCAGAGTTTTGGTAAAGCTCTTATTGAATTCTTCAAGTTTCACTTGAAACGAAAGGAGAGGGTGGAGAGGGAATACCGTCCTTAAATGAATTTATTGGAAAATGGGTGAATGTTGCGATGATTTACTAGAAAGAATTGATGATACTATTCTAGATATAGACATGTAAATCAAAGAACAAATATTGGAGAGAGCATATAACTTTGAGGTTCAGGAAGATCTTGGGTGCTGGGGTATCTCAATTGGCAAGAAAGGATCATCATTGTTTGTACTGTTGTTGTTGTTATTAGGGCGGCGAGCTAGCAGAACTGTTAGTATGCCAGGAGAAGTGCTTAGTAGTATTTTGCCCATCACCAACTTCTGAGTTCAAATTTTGCCAAGGTAGACTTTACCTTTCATCCTTTCAGGGTTGATAAATTAAGTACCAGTGAAACACTGGGGTCAATGTAATTTCAGGCTTTGTGCCTATAGTAGTGAAGATTATTATTATTGGTGTTGTTGGGACAGCAAGCTTGCTGAATCATTAGAGCACCGGGTGAAACACTTTGTGGCATTTTGTCCGTCTTTATGTTCTGAGTTCAAATCATGCTGCGGTTGATTTTGCCTTTCATCCTTTCGGGGTCGATAAAATAAGTACCAGTTGAGCACTGGGGTCATTGTGATCAACTATCCCTCTCCCCTCAAATTTCAGGCCTTGTGCCTTTAGTAGAAAGAATTATTATTATTATTATTGTTGTTAATGATGTTGTTGTTGTTATTGTTGTTAGAGTGGTGGGCTGGCAGAATCGCTAGCACCCCAGTAAAAATGTTTAGCAGCATTCCACCTGCTCATATATGTTGAGTTCAAATCCTGCCATGGTTGACTTTGCCTTTGTAGTACATTGACTCCAGTTGAGTACGGTGGTTGATGTACTCGACTAAGTTCCTCCCCCAAAATTTTAGGCTTTGTGCCAAAGAAAGCGAGAGTGGAAGGGCAAGTGCTACCTCCCAGGGAATTTGTGAAAAGATAGCTGACTGGCAAAATATGGTTAGAATGAATGGCCTCACTCTAGGTATGTTCCTATAGATTGGAGAGAGAAGGAGAGAGGGCTCATGTCTTTGGTGGTCAGGATGATCCTGGGTCTCTGAGGTTCCTTGATTTGTTCTAGTTGGAGATTCTCTTGTGCCACGAGGACTGCGTCATTCATGTTATCGTATACTTTGTATATTATCTATACTTTTATTGCGCTTCACTGTTTTTTTCTATTTCCTTCCCCCCATCCATTATGTGACCTCCCACACAAATTGTTGTCTGTCCTTGTGATGTTTCTTTCATCTAAGCCAGTAGTTCTCAGCTGGGGTCCATATGGCTCCTGAAGATCCATATAATATTTTGCAGGGTCCATGTAACAAAATAGTAAATTGGGGGTCTACAATAGCATTTTAAGGGCTCCTGAAAAAATTTTGCTTTAGATGTATGTATAGGGAAAGTATTGCAAGAAACAGCTGGGCTTCTTTCCCCCACATTTTACATTGTTCAACATACACAAGTTAATATGTGAAAATACAAATTAGGAATTTTGTATTTCTATAAAGCTTGTTTATAAGCATCAAATGGCTATGGGGATCTACTGGAGTAAAACAGTAATCGAAGGGGTCCATAGATAAGAAATGGTTGAGAACCCCTGATCTAAGCCCTTATGGCTAATAAAAGGAACTGTTGTTGTTGTTGTTGTTGTTGTTGTTTGATGAAGACTCTCAGCATATCTTGCTGGGTATGATGGAAAGTTTCAGCTGTCCACAGCCAGCAGACCAAGGAGTTCTTGTTTAGAGATCATACTTTAATAACCCTGTGAAGAACTTTTGCAGTTTCCAAGAATATTATTATTTTGGTTTGGTTCAGGTTTGGTCTTATTCCTGGTAGGAAATACGTGGCACAGTTTCCAGTGTAAAGCCTAGTCATGCCTCCATTTCTTATATTCTTCCTGTGCCAACTTGGAGCGTTCTCCCACAATGTTTGCCACTGTCTCGTTCCAAGTTCCACAGGTTCTACATTTTTCTGACACATTCTCTCCATATAAATTTTTTCTCAAGTTGTTTGTTTTTATCACTTGATCTTGGTTTGCTACATTTAAGATATTATTGTTATTGTTGTTGTTGTTGTTGGTGGTGGTGGTGGTTATAGGCGTCACACAATATACAATATCATGAGGTTGTTCATTGATGATATTGTGTCTATTGGGGGTTTGTACTGTTTGTCAAGCCACAACAAGGAGCCCAGACAGAAGTAATGCTGACTTTTGCAATACACCTAGATTGTATGGTATTTCTAAGGTATTCAGATGCTTTTTCAGATTGGGTATCATTGAACCCAATGTTCGAATGACAATAGGGATAACCTTTATGTTTGACTCTCATAGCTGCCACATCTTAGCGATCTCAATTCTCAGCTCTCCATATTTATCAACTTTTTCTCTTTCTTTCATGATGATATATTGATCTCCTGGCATTGCTACGTCAATTATTAGGCACTCTTGTTTGTCCCTCCTAAAGGTTACTATATCTGGCCTTCGGTGCTCTAATATCTTTATCTGTCTGGAAATCAAAATCCCAGAGGATTTTTGCTTTCCCTTTTTTGTCTGTTACCTTTTCCAGTGCATATTGGTACCATGCACCCATAACCTCATATCCATACCTATGGTACAGTAGCCAGTGGAGGTTTTGGACTACCTTGTCATGTCTATGTTTGTACTCTTTCAGTGCAAGACTTTTACCAGCACTAACAATGAGAATCACACATTCAGCCCTCTTCCCACACATTCTGCAGAGGTCCATTGCACTTGTGTGGTATATATTCTTTTTCACTGAGTTGATATTCAATGCCTGGTCTTGGGCCATGATGATTAGGCTTTCAGTCTTCTTTTATCAGGTCACCCTTGTGGAGCCACTTCCATCATGCTTCCTTGTTGGCTTCACTGTGGAACTAACCACGTAATTCCATACAGAGTAAGGTTTCTTCTCACTCATTGGCAGTTCTTGATTGGAATTCATAAGCACTCTCAAGTCCATTTTTGTTAACTCCATCTGCCTTAGCAGCATACTGTAGCTGGTCTGGTTTGCCGTTTTCCAAATATTCTACCATGTTTCTTCTTTCACTGTTGATGCACTTCCATATGCTAATCAGCCTACGTCCACCCTTACCTCTCTTCATGTAGAGCCTGTGTATATTTACCTTAGGGAGGAGGGCACCATGCATTGTCATTGTCTTTCGGGTAGTGCGATTGAGTTGGTCAATCTCCTCTTGTGTCCATCTCAGGATGGGTGCACTATAGCGGACTACAGCAACAGCCCATATGTTGATGGCTGTCACAAGGTTCCTTGAGTCGAGCTTTGATTTCAAAAGAAGTTTGAGATGCTTGAAATATGCAGTGATGACCTTGTCTTTCATTTCTTTGTGCAATGTTGTTATTTACTTTTAATCTGCATGTTTGTTAAAATCATTTGCCAAGACACACCCATTGTCCTAAAGCATGTGAAGGATAAGAGATGTTACAGTTTGACTGAAAGCTTGGTGAGGGGAAGTGACAGAGGCAGTAGCAAAATATCTTCATGTAATACAACACAGACATTTAAATTGATGGTTTTTTTTTAAGGGTGTGGGCAGTACTCATTAGCATAATCTTTTGGATTTCTCTGAGACACGGTTCTCCTGGGATGTTATCTAAATGTTTCTGACATCCCCTTTTTTTTTTAATCATACTTAGAGCACCTACAATAACAGGAACAGTTCTCCTTACTGTAAGATGCCACAATTTCTGTATTTCAATTTCCAAGTCCTTATATTTACTTAATTTGTCAAATTCCTTTACAGATGTATTTTTATCAGTGGGAACACTTACAAATATTAGTCTACAAGTATTTTCTTCCCTGTCTTTATTATTATTATCATCATCATCATCATCATCATCATCATCATCATCATCACCATCACCATCACCATCATCATCATCACCATCACCATCACCACCATCACCATCACCATCATCATCATCATCATCATCATTATTATTATTATTATTATTATTATTATTATTATTATTATTATTATTCTAGGCCAAAAAATTGAGTGAAGTGAAACAACAAGAGTATGAACTGCTGCAAGCCAGATCATTACCTTTGCGGAATTACCTGATGACACATATCATGCCGACCCTGTCTAATGGATTGATTGACTGCTGCAAAGTTAGACCCGAGGACCCCGTCGATTATTTGGTGGGTATGCTTTTCTCTTGTTAATTTTGGTCTGAACTCTGAATTTGCACACTCATGTGACTCTGCCTTTCATCACAACAAGGTTATTAAAATAAAAAGGCATACTCCACTTTTAGTTCAGTTAACTAAATTTTTAGTTTCAGATAGAAATTGTTGTCACTAACGTGGTTACCATTGGCAACATCATCACCACCATGACCATCATCAGTGTCGTTGTCATCATCATTGCCATCATCATCATTGTCTGTCATCTCGTCATCATAATCATTGTCATCTATAAGGCACTGTTGTACCTTTTAGTTGTTTTAGTCATTGGACTGCAGCCATGCTGGGGCAAAACCTCGAAGTTTTTAGTTGAACAAATCGATCCCCAGGAGAGATTTTTAAAGCTTGATACTCATTCCATCAGTCTCTTTTGCCAAACTGCTACATTACAGGAACATAAACAAACCAATACTAGATGTCAAGTGATAGTGGGAGAAAATACAGACACAAAGACACACACACACATACACATGCACACACATCAGGCTTCCACACAGTTTCTCTCTCCTAAATTTACTCACAAGGCATTGTTATTCTCACAGGTATACTAAAAGACACATGTCCTGGGTACCATGCATAGGAACTGAACATGAAACCATATGGCTGCTAAGCAAGCTTCTTAACCACACAGCCATGCCTATGCCTAAACTGTTTGTAATTTGTCCTGCTCGTGTCTTCTACTCATTGCTCCTGTTGTAACCAAAATAGATTATTATTATTATTATTATTATTATTATTATTGGGTGAGAGAGCAGTGCATGCCATCAAAGTGACACGGGGTTAAAATATACGAAGCCCATTATACCCATCATGACTACCTGTCTGATTAGGGTACACCAGGCACATGCATCACAAGCATATGTGCGCAACATGGTGATCTCATATTATTATTATTATTATTATTATTAAGGCGGAAGTATTGTTTTCAGTCGTGTTTGTTTGTTTGTTTGTCCATGGACAAGATATCCCAAGAACCACTAGATGGATTCGAATGAAACTTTGAGGGATGTTTGGCCTCAAGACTGGCACAAACTGATTAGATTTTTGGATCGATTCAGTACTGGACAAGGATTCTGGATTATTTTTCCAGTTTTTTTTCTAATATTCTCATTTGTGAGAGCAGTCGAGTTTATTTCAAATATTCATCATCATCATCATCATCATCGTTTAACATCCGCTTTCCATGCTAGCATGGGTTGGACGATTTGACTGAGGACTGGTGAAACCGGATGGCAACACCAGGCTCCAATCTAATTTGGCAGAGTTTCTACAGCTGGATGCCCTTCCTAACGCCAACCACTCAGAGAGTGTAGTGGGTGCTTTTACGTGTCACCCGCACGAAGGCCAGTCAGGCAGTACTGGCAATGGCCACGCTCAAAATGGTGTATTTTATGTGTCACCTGCACAAGAGCCAGTCCAGGTGCACTGGCAGCGATCTCACTTGAAAATCCTTACACATGTCACGGGCACCAGTGCCAGAAAGGCGACGCTGGACACAGGTGCTATCCCAATTTCGCTTTCGCTTGCCCCAATAAGTCTTCGTAAGCTGAGTTTTGTGTCCAATGAAGGAGACGACGTTGGCACGGGTGCCAGTTGTCAAATTTAGTTCGATTTCACTTGCCTCAACAAGTCTTCGCAAGCGGAGTTTAGTGTTCAATGTAGAAAAGGTGCTCATAAGTGGGCTGGCTACACCCCTGGCAGAGGCCTTGGATTTAGGTCTCACTTGGCTTGCCGGGTCTTCTCACGCACAGCACATTTCCAAAGGTCTCAGTCAGTAGTCATCACCTCGGTGAGGCCCAATGTTCGAAGGTCTTGCCTCACCACCTCAGCCCAGGTCTTCCTGGGCCTACCTCTTCCATTTTAAAAACCATCTCTGGCTAATCATTGAGAGAACCTTGATGTTGCTGTGGTGGCAGCAGCAGCAGTAGTAGTAGTAGTAGTGGTAATAGCAGCAGCAGTAGTAGTAGTGATAGCAGCAGCAGCAGTAAGGTGGCAAGATGGCAGAATCATTAGTAGCTAGTATTCCAGGTGGAATGCTTGGAGGCATTTTATCCATTTATATGTTGTGTCTTTCCAGGATTGATAAAATAAGTTCCAGACAAACATTGGGGCCGATATGATCAACTTTTCCCCGTTTCTCAAAATTTCAGACCTTGTACCAAAATTTGAAACCATTCTTATTAGCCAATTCAGTTTATTGGTGGACAAAGTGTTTGTCTCAAATAAAACAAGAATAATATTTTTTTTTTCCAAAGGACAGAGCATTCAAATTAGGAATGATTTTTATTTCAACCACAAGGGCCAAACACAGAGGGACAATACAAAATGAAAAGCGGGGTCTGGGTAAACGAATGGTATATACATAATGAATTTTAATATTTTATGGAAATATATAGAATGAGGGGACGAACAAAGCACAGTACAAATAGAGTGAGAGGGATGGTTATTACCCCGCAAGATGCATACCTCCACTGAAACCATTTTTGTTAACCTTTTATGGGCATACTCATATTGGACCTTTCATTCCCAACAAGCATACCACTTGCTTCTATCTTTTCTCATATGTATCCGATGACAGGTATCTCCCTTCCATGTCTTACATAAGTATTCCATGTGGAATATTTATTTGTTGAACAATCTGCTATAATAAAACCCTTGTATCTTTCTTTGTCACAACATATGAAAGAGAAAGGAAGGGGTGATAGATGAATAAGGAAGGAAGGGGTGATGGCAAACTGGTAGTGTGAGCGTTTCTACTCTGTGTGAGTATATGTGTGTGTATGTCTACCAAATCTAGTCACAAGTCTTTGGTCGGTCCAGAGCTATAGTAGAAGTCACTTGCTCCAGATGCCACTCAGAACCATGTGGTTGGGAAACAAGATTCTTGCCACACAGTCACGTTTGTGTATGTATATATATATATATATGAGTGCATATATATATACGTGTGTGTGCATATATATATATATATATATATATATATATATACACACAGAGTGGGTAAAAAGTAAGTAGGCATTAAAAATTGGTGCTAAACTCCATATTCCTTTTTAAAATTTATTGAAACAAATAATACATGTTCTTTATTACATGAGAAAATGAAAGTAAATCTTCATATTTCAACGTAAGCACAGGTGGGGTCAACCAGTTTCTCCAAACGACGGTCAGGGATAGAATGAACAGCCTTCAGAAGGACGTCGTCTGAGATATCATTGAGAACCTTCTGAATTCGTGTCTCCAAGTCCTCCAGTGTGCGAGGTTTTGTCTTGTACACCTCTTTTGTGTAACTGCACAGATAAAAATCACTTGGAGTGAAATTTGGACTTCTTGGAGCTCTAGACTTCTGAACTTCTACGGTCACAGTCTTCAGATCTTTTATCTTGCACGTAATGTGGTTTCCACAGACAAAAATTCAATTCTTTGTACAACACTGTACATATTATGTCTTGTTAATTCTCTTTCACAAGCTGCTTGACATGTTGATTTTTGCGGGTTGCAAACAAACATTCCTTGAACTGTTGCCATATTCTCCGCTGATCGGGATGTGGTTGGACAGCCACTTTCTCTTGCATCGTTCACAGAGGCCCGTGGTCATCAGCTGTGCATGATAACTTTTTATTGCTTCCGGACTTAGAGTTGCATGCTTACCTTTCCATGCACATCACCATCTCTGAACCAAAACAATGGAATTCCACATGTCATAGCATGCTGCTATCTTAGCTCACTCTTAGACAGTCAAGCAGCCCGGCATCTGGAAAATAAGATATAAGAGAATAAGAAAATAAGGAATCCCCATTAGTGTTGTCAGTTTAACAAATGTTTTCTTCATGACTTCAGTGATACTAAAAATTCTATAAGCAATTTCTAATGCCTAGTAACTTTCCACTCCCCCCTATGTATATATATATATATATATATATATATATATATATATATATATATATATATATATATATGTATTAATTATTGTTTAATAATTGTTTTATCTTCTTTTTCTCCTTCAGGCTGAATATATATTCAAAAATAATCCACAGGTGGATTAATACTGATTAACGTCTTGAAAAGCCAAGTTTCCGTTCTGATATTTCTCTGCAAGAAACTTACTGGCCTTGTTTACTTTTTTCTGTACACGTTTTCTTTCTTTTTTACTACACTGACAGCTATTCACTTATAATCAATAAATAATATAAAGCTATGATATTTGTTCTTGCTGTTGTCATGTTTGTCTTCATATAAAAGGCGTTGTAGCTATAACCATTTAAAACACGCATGTCTGTACCTGTTCGTATTCTTTCGGTTATTTCCCAGCATTTATAACCATTGGCGATGATTGGCACAAAAGCAAACTGAAGATAACAAGTTTGGTTCTTTTAGCAGCCCCTCCTTTTCTGATTGTTGAATGTTGGAACAGGTGCATTACTGTGTCAGCTTCTGCAAATACTATTATCCCGTTCAGCTTGTTTGCCATCATTCGTAAATACAGGCCCAAGATATTTAAACTTCCTCAGTTGCTTCAATGATGTTGCAGGAAACCTCCAACCGATACTTATCTGCATGACAATATCAATGAAACTATGCTAAGTCAACTAGTTTTGGCATAATATAAACCAAAGAAATTTAGAAAGAAGTTTTGCATTACAGATTTCATGGGTGAAATGCTTAAATTCTGTCTTTGGCTTTCCTATGATATTGACCGGCGTCACACTTTTTATTTCTCTAGTACTTTTGCTATTAGAAACCGAAAAGGGCAAAACCAGTTCACAAATTATCCCAGAGTATTTTTTGACTGGAGGTTATACCAAAATGATAAGACTATCGAATGAAAGCAAAGCACAAAAAGCCGTTCTTTGCTCAACTAACTGCTATACAGAAGCAACAAGTTATGCAAAACCAACCACTTGAAAATAATTATCGGATTGTATCATTCATCACCCAACAAAACATAGTTCAATGAGATGGACGTAATTTTGGGTATTAGCCATAAGTTGTTTTGGAACTTGGCTAGGCGACAAAACTTTAAAAAGTTAATTAGATATACATACGCAGTGAAATTTACTTGTTGGCTAAAACGAAATTTCTGAATCATCATAGATGATATTGTTTTAGGCAAAGTAGCAAATAACGTGAACACAAATGCAGGATAATCCATTATTGTTTTTGAAACATCAGGAGTCTGAAGTGAGTGTGCAAGTCACATATTCATCACTGAAGAAGAAATTTGGAAGTTTTTCACTGAACTTTTTTCAGGAGCTGAACCTTGATAACATTGTTGGAGAGGGGTTTCGGCTTTGCAGGAAATATGAAAGATGTTCACTACAAGAATAATGGGGAGTCCTTTATTTGTTCTCAATGTCCATTGTTACCACCCATTCTCAAGTTACAATGACAAATACTGAATTACTCATTTCCTCTTCCAACTTACTAAATGCCAATCCTAAATGATGTACTCTTATCAAAAGCATCACAGTAGTCGGAGAGCAAACCCCTGCTTCTCTCCAAACACACACAAACACACATTAATAACAACTAGCTGGACCATTGAAAAATTCACAGAAAATAGAAAAAATGTAAACATCTGTAAATTGTGTGCTGGTGCTATGAAAACTGTTTCTATATTGTGACACAGAATATAGAAAGAAGGGTAACACCAATGACTATATAATCCAACCAAAATATCTCAGTTGCACAAACGTAAACGGAATTACTATTTAACCTTTAAATACATCGTACATATTCAAAGAACCTTCTTGGTTTAGTGGTATGGAACATTCTTCTGCTATTCTTTTACTTGTTTCAGTCATTTTACTGTGGCCATGCTGGAGCACCACCCTTTAGTCGAAGAAATCAACCCTAGGACGTATTCCCTGTAAGCCAGGTGCTTATGCTATCAGATCTTCTGCCGAACAGTTACGAGGACGCAAACACACTAACTTTAGTTGTCAAACAATGGTGGTGGGGGAGACAAGCACATACACACACACACATAAAAATATCATATGTATATATAT
>NC_068996.1:3853447-3854466 GCF_001194135.2 Octopus bimaculoides | reverse complement strand
GCCAGCGAGTAGAGAGGGCTCTTAATTGTAGATTTTAAATATTTGAGAGACAACAATGCATAAATCGTAATTTTTTAAAAGAGCAATGAATTCTGGGTGATTAGAATATAACGTAGCATGAATTTAGGAAGCTTAGAAAATGAATAAGCATGAATTTAAGACAACAACTGAATTCAATTGAATTTCATGGAGAGAAACAAGATAAATAATAAGGGACAAAACTAAAGCGCAAGGTATTGAGATGTTTGAGGCCGTAAATAAATAAAAATCTCTATCTTATCTGCATCTTGGGTATTTCGTCGTAGTACGTCAGCGAGATAATTTAGAATGGGTTTCTCATTTATATCTTTAGATAATTAATTTATAAAATTATAATCATTATAAAATGAATCTCTTCAGAGGTAGTAAGAATATACCAATTAGAAATACATGTTGAGATAATGGCTATAAACGTTTAACTGATAGCTTATATACAAAAAGAGCCGGTTACAGAACTCAATCAATCATAGGGGGAGAATGTAGTATATATTATTATATGTCTTAAAGAAAGAAAAGAAGAGATTAATATAATATTATAGGGTATCAGTATGATATTATATGGCATTATTATATATCTATATATACATGCGTTTTTCTTCTTTTTCTTTTTCTCCTTCTCAATACCCCATAATATTATATTAATCTCTTCTTTTCTTTATTTTTTAAAACATAAAATATATACTAGATTTTCCCCCTATGTTGGATTGAGGCCTTCCATGGCCGGTTATTTTTGTATATGTACTATCAGTCAACTGTTTATAGCCGTTATCTGAACATGTATTCCTAATCGGTATATCTTTATTACCTCTGAAGAGATTTATCTTATAATGATTTTAATTTCATAAATTAATTATCTAAAGTTCACTGAATCGAAACAGCTGTCAGAGATGTCATATTTTATAATTAATAAATAGTATTTTATAATATCTCCATTTTCTCCTTATTCTTCATATATATATATATATATATATATATATATA
>NC_068996.1:3850497-3852695 GCF_001194135.2 Octopus bimaculoides | reverse complement strand
TGTAGTTTGTAGAGAAAACGTTAAGCGTGCCTGTAAAAAAACTTGGTCTCCTCCCTCCCAACTAAAAGACACGAAGAACTATAAAAGAAGGCGAATGAGTACCGGGGATCGGGGAAAGAAGAGAGAACTAACACTCAATCGTTCTAGAACTCCCAGAATAAAAACGTAAACACCTGAAAGACTTTCCCTTTATTCATTATTAAATGTCTTTCCATCTTCTTCATTGTTAAAAGTAAAGAAGCTAGAAAAGATCGATCGTATTTCAGTCTAATTTGTCATTTTAAATGACTGGGGCGTTCCTTTCTCTGTCTCTATTGTTTCACTCCTTTTCTCTACGGTTAAGAGAGTGAAGAAGGTGCGTGGCTCAGTGGTTAGGGATATTCGGCCCACGATCGTAAAGTCAAGAGTACGATTCTTGGCGGCGCGCTGTGTTCTTGAGTAAGGTACTCTACTTCATCTTGCTGCAGTTCACTCAGCTAGTCAAAATGAGTTGTAGCTGTAATTCAAAGGGGCCAAGCTTGTCACATTTTGTGTGAGGCTGAATCTCCCTTATGGTATGCATGTCTGTGGAGTACTCAGCAACTTGCGCGTTAATTTTACGAGCAGACTGTTCGTTGATCAGATAAACAGGAACCTCATCGTTGTAACCGACGGAGTGCCATTTTTTAAGTGAAAGAAAAGGAAATGTTCCATATCGTAAGGCAAAAATGTCTTGTGTTTAGTATAAGCAATGAAAGCTAAGATGAAATAATTGTATTCTCCCTCAGTTTCATAACAACAGCCTCCAGATCTGTGAGATCCACAAATATCACTGTTAGTACCGGATTAAACCCATAGTGATACTAAAGACTAAAAAGATTTTCCTGCCCCTATATAGGATCTTTTTTCGTGTTCTTCCAACCACTTGCTCCAGTCCACCCAGCTAGACAAAATGAGCTGTAGCTGTAATTCAAAGAGGTGAACCTTGTCATATTCTATGTGAGGCTGAATCTCCCTGAGAACTACGTTAATGATATGTATGACTGTGGAGTATTCAGCCACTTCTGAGTCAATTTTATTCTCGTGTGGTAATGTAGAGCGAATGTGATGTCCAATATTTGCTGTGTTTATGTATTTACTGTCTCTCTCTCTCTCACTTTCTCTCTTTCACTTTCACTTCCCCTGTGTCCCTCTTCTCTCCCGCTTTTAATTTAACAATGTGTATATGTATTTATGTATCAACTTTAAAAACAAAACGAACGCTGTCACCACTCACTGTCTCTTTCTCTCTCTCTTTCTCTCTTTCACTCTCTCTTTCTCTCTTTCACTCTCTCTCTCTCTCTTCTCTCTCACTCTCTCTCTCTTTCACTCTCTCTCTCTCTTCTCTCTCACTATCTCTCTCTCTTTCTCTCTTACTTCCTCTGAAACATTTAAAACCACAAAACGAACGTCATCACCACTTACTTCTCTCTTTCTCTCTTACTTCTTTTTTTCTCTTATTTCTTCTCTGTCCTCCCCTCTCTCGATTTGTCACTCACTTCTTTGAAGTAAGTGTGACACACACCACGCGTACGTACAAAAACAAACAAAACTAAGCGTATTAATATATTATTGATTAATAACTTGCAGATGAAAAGGGGTGTACTTTTTATTCATATGATTTTTTCTTTCTCTAATTTATTAATAGTCTTCTGGTTTTACTACGCTTTCTAGTACCTCCGTGATCTTTAAAAGGCCTTAATCTCTTCCATGAATCTATTTTTTGTATATAGATTTGCTCCCAATACGAAAGGTTTTCAATCTCTTATTCCTGACGTCCTTTATGTGGATAATTACGACTTAGCTGAATGTGTTCTTAGAGGAAAATCACTCGTTAAGTGACACTCAGCACAATTTCCGTCCTATTGGGAACTGTGTGTGTGTGTATGTGCGTGTCCGCGTGCGTGCGCGCGTATGTGTGCGTGTGTGCGTGCGCGCACGTTGTGTAAATACGTATATATATATATATGTGTATATATATGTATGTATATACATACATACACACACACACACACATATATATATATATATATATAAATATGTATGTATGTATGTAAAAATTCAAGTAAAGGTTATAAACCTCATTAAGGGATTATAAATCCAATGAAAATACTGGTTAGTTACCAATCTATAGAGGTGATCAACTATAAGGTAACGATATAAACCGTGGTTTATATATA
>NC_068996.1:3849369-3850118 GCF_001194135.2 Octopus bimaculoides | reverse complement strand
ATATGTATATATATATTCATTTAAAGACTAAGGAGAAAATGGAGAGGTAATTAATAAAATCATAAATTAATTATGAAATATGACAACATCTCTGACAGCTTTTTCGATTCAGTAATCATTATAAGATTAATCTCTTCAGAGGTAGTAAAGATATACCTATTAGAAACAGATGTTGAGATAACGGCTATAAACGTTTAACTGATAGCAAATATACAAAAAGAGCCGGTCATGGAAGGCCTCAATCCAACATAGGGGGAGAATGTAGTACATGTTATTATATGTCTTAAAGAAAGAAAAGAAGAGATTAATATAATATCAGAGGGTATTGAGAAAGTGAAATGAAAAAGAAAAAGAGAAGGA
This sequence comes from Octopus bimaculoides, assembly GCF_001194135.2. NCBI lineage: Eukaryota > Metazoa > Mollusca > Cephalopoda > Octopoda > Octopodidae > Octopus > Octopus bimaculoides. The sequence continues at coordinate 3,849,758 of NC_068996.1, read as the reverse complement.
AAAATGGAAGCAGAAAACACATGTATTAATAAATATAAAACAATAATTCCACTATCCAACATTGGGAGGAGAAGGTAGTATATATTTTGTGTCTTAAAAGAAAAAGACATTAATATAATATTAAAGGGTATTGAGAAGGAGAAGGAGAAAAAAGAAAAAAGGAAGCAGAAATATGCATGTATATATAAACATATAATAATGTTATGTAATATCATACTTTTCTGTAATACTTGAATACAAAAACTTAAAGTTATAGAATGTAAGTCAAGTAGAATGAAACAATGGCAAGATATGTCTTAACAGAAGTTATCAGAAAGAGATAAACAATTTCTAAATATAATAATGAAAAATAATAACCTTGTCGTTTATGGTTATGAACATAATAAAAT
>NC_068996.1:3846481-3847164 GCF_001194135.2 Octopus bimaculoides | reverse complement strand
ACCACCGCGGCACATCTCTCTCTTCGATTCTGTTAGGTGACTTAGCTTCACCACGATAATAAACAGACAAGAGAATTTCAGCCTGCGATAAACGTCTGTCCTCAAGGCCCTGGCATCGAAGCCAAAACACAACTAGTGATAAGCTCTGCCAAACGACGAACGACGAACATCTGTATAACAAGAATCACGTCCCGGCATGGATGCCACGACATCACAACTAGTGATCAGCTCTGCCACACACAGCCTCAACTACTCTCACATACAGACTTTTCCTATAGTGTACTTAAGAACTGGTATAAAATGCTCGCGTGTTATTGACTCTCTATCTGCTGTAATAACTCACATACACACACATGTATCACTCACATACATACTTTTCTTTGTACGACGGCTTGTCTTTGATTATGTTCTTATATGTCGCATTCACACTCACACACAGACATACATCTTTAACGCCATAATAAATATTTCTGTTACTCATTTCATACGGTTGCCTTCTATCGTCTCTTCATTACTGGTATTTACGAATTCACTAATGTTATCGTAGTATAGCATTATTTTGTATATCATCATTGATATAATTATTTTGTGTTCGACCGTGTGACACGTTTAAATAAAAGGAGTCCTCTGTTTTTCCATTCGACACCATTTCTCCTTTTTGAGTTCACACGGTCGTTCCTCAC
>NC_068996.1:3840263-3846214 GCF_001194135.2 Octopus bimaculoides | reverse complement strand
TATATATATATATATATATATATATATTCTGAAATATTGAGATAAGTTTCGGCCAGAATTGCTCCAGGACATGACTGACTTAATAACAACACATGGAAAAGATATTTAATGATTCTTCATTATAGTTACTCTTAGGTCGACACATCCAATTTGATTAAAGAATTATTGATTGCTAAGATATATCCAGGTGTAGGTGGTTTATCTGCAATTTGCTGGAGCTATTCATCCAAAAACCGTTTGAGTGTTGTGAGATCTTTTTCTTCCCAAATCTGTCTTGGCATGAAGTCAAAGACAGCCGGGCCACTTAAGGTGAACTAGTTCTGTCTTAGTGTTGTAGTGTAATGCGAGCATAGTTTTTGTAGAGGGTGGATGGTATAAGAACTAACTCTTGGGTGAATTTTAAAGTTGATGCTAACATCATTTGGGCAAAGCTATTGGAATATTTTGTATATCATACACATAATATAACACTCGCGTTGGAGTTTGGGGGAATAAAGTTTGAACTTCTCGAGCTTATCCCTAAACCAAGATCTGTCATGTCGTCTATTTTTTCGGGGCGGCGGTGGCGGTATTGATATCTTTTATAAGATTTTGTTTTATGTAGGGAGACCACACGGACAGCAGTATTCAATGTGAGGCCGAGTGAAGGTAGAGAAGAGAAGGATTATGGTAGGAGCACCGCTAAACTGGAAAGTCCCGAGAATCCAGGAGGTCGCCCTGCGAGCTCGCCAACTTTGGTGTTATATATGCATTCCAACTCAAATTTTCATCGACAGTTACTCCGAGGTCCCTAGCGATAGCTGAAGCCACGAGGTTAGAATGTATGGTAGCTTAAGTGCAGCCTCTTTTTACCGAAGTTGATTAATTCAATCACTTCTCGTTTAGATGCATATTGTGCTTTTCCATCGATTAAATCAGTGGTTCCCAACCCTTTTATTTAAATGAGTTTTTCCACGGACATCTTTTAATATGCTTATCGTTATGTGTATGTGTGTGTATGTGTGTATGTATGAAATTTTGAATTTAGTTCACGGACCCCTAGTACTACCTTTGCGGACCACTGCATTAGATAATAGCGAGCAGATACAATTGGAGATCTGTCCGATCTCCTACCCTTTCGACGACCTTCAGAAGCTTAGAGTTATTCACAACAATTCTAATGTTGCTGTTTGATGACGTCAATGATGTTATTGTGGGAACTATGCTGGTTGTTAATAAGTAGGCTGTTACTTTCCAGGAAGTGAATTACTCGTGATCTCACCACTCTTTCAAATAATTTTATGATATGAGTGGTGAGATATATCGGTAATTCACTGCCAACGATTAGTTTCGCTTTTTGAAAACTGGGACAGAGAATTACCAACGTCCAGAGAATAGCTAAAGGGAATGCGAGATGAGGTTGGTATTTCTTCAGGACCCTAATGAGAAACCTGTCGGGGCCCGCAACTGAGTATTTTGTAATTTTGTTCATAGCTGCTACGATACCCGGAGCACCAAATGACATATCAGATAGGGTGTGCTAGGAATTTGTTTCACCGATGCTGTCACGATCAACCATATTGGAATCGCTGAAATTGAAGCAGAATTGAGAATTGCTTCTGCAGAATCTCGATTATGTTTTCTGTACCACTATGCAGGGTTTTCTCTTCTACAATCAGAAATCCAGCAGATGAGACAGCGACCTTTAAACACAATCCGAAGAACACTTTAGGATTTGAGTTTTATTTTCTTCGTTGCCCACTTCTCTTCTGTAGTTCTTTGACTATCGATGACAATCTTCATGCAGTTCTGAAGATTATATCTCTCTAGTGAGGGTGTTGCCACTGGCAATATTTTAGCCGGTTCATTTTCGGTCAGTCATACTGTACGTAGGCTTTTCTGGATCCTTAAGCAAAGTTTATATGAAAAAGGTGGTTGGTTGGGGGAAGAATTGATTAGTGATTGGAGCATAGTGTTTCAGTAGAACAAATTAACTCTCAAAGCTTTGGTTGGCCTGGGGTCATAGTAGAAAATACGTACCCAAGGTGCTGTGCAGTGGGGCTGAGCTCAAGATCACAGGGTTGGGAAGCAAGCTTTTTAGCCACACACCCAGGCCAAATTTGAAATATTTCAAGTGGTTGAAACAATTTTATAAAGATCCGCTTTTCCAGATAATATTCCAAAATAAATGTGAATACGTCGTGTTATTTTCATTGTATACACGCATTCGCACATCTGTGAATATTTATGTGCGTGTATGTGTGCATTTCTGTGTGTGTGCGCGTGTGTATGTTTGTGTGTGTACGTGTGTTTGTACGACGAAAATAGAAACCCTTGTGTGGAAGTAGAAATGTTCATAATCAAAAAGAAAGCACGCAATACATAACTTTGTTGGGTGAATATGCTTTATTATTAGATGAAAATTACATTTACAATATGATCATAATGTTTTGTTATCCCATCAGATTCATCGAGGTGGTATAAAGCAAAGTAAAAAAAAAAAATGAATAACTTATTCAAACTGAAGACAAACAGCATCTACACATATCAATCGTTCTGTTTATACAAATTAACTGAATGACAGATTAATGAATAGCAGAACGTACTGCCAAATAGCGTAATTTGAAAAGAATAGAATAAATATGATATGATATAAGTATGTATGTATGTATGTATGTACATATAAATTCCCAAAACGGAATAATAAGAACGTAACACGATAATAAGAACATATGGACAGATATACGATACAAAGACGGACAGGAAAAATCAGGACGGAACATTTGTGCCTTTCTTTTATCAGTCAAGTCTCCAATCATCATTACAGTTTCGGTCTCTTACACTTGAGACTGCTCAAAATTGGTTAGCTCCAAAAATCTAAGCTATGGGCATTAAATTTTTGGAAGAAATCAGTGAATAAGTGCGACAACAGAGACACACACACAAAAAAAACGAGAAAACGGAGAAAATGTTACACGATTACAAATACAAACAACAACAGCTGTCTTTCGCTTAATAAGGACAAGTTAAGTTGAGCTGGCGTGTAAAGTGGAAGCCTTAAGGCACAGACATTGATGAAAGTCAGGATACAGGAAAATAAGATGTGGTGCGGGCGGCGGTGAAGCCAAGATCATGCTTGGCCGATGAATGTATCTTTTGTTTTTTAATTGTTTCAGTCATTGGACTGCATCCGTACAGGGGCACCTCCTTGAAAGTTATTAGCCAAATGAATCGATCTCGGTTTTTAATATTTTAAAGTTTGGTAAATATCCTTTCGGGTTACTTTTGCTGAGCCAGTAAGTTACAGTGGTGCGAGGATGGACGCATGTATTCATACATGCAAGCATACATATACATACCACGGGTTTCTTTCAGTTTCCGTCTACCAAATCCACTCACAAGGCTTTGGTTAGTTCGGGAGCTATAGCAGAAGACACTTGCCCAAAGAGCTACGCAGTGGGACTGAACCCGGTGCTACGTTACAGTTGACTGTACAAAAATGGAATAAATAATATCATGCTAATGACAACTGTCACTAAAATAATTTGAAATATAGTTTTCCTTTGCTTCTGCCGTAAACGGAGTTGCTCTTTTTGTCGCAAATATTCTTCACAATCATTTACCATTAATGTCAACATCTGCAGACGACCTTTCAGGGCTGAAATCTTTGATGTCACTAAACGTTCTTTCATAACCTCCATTATTATCCTTTGGCATGCTTCAGAGTCGTCTGGGTCATCTTTTGTAAATCGATATCTTTTGGTAGTTTTAGATTTTGTTTCAGGGCAGCACTGTTTCGTTCCGCTTTCTTTCACCTGCAATGGAATGAAACCAAGGAGAATTACAACAAATGACAAATAGCAGTAGTCGTTATAGTATTAGAAATAATGTATAAATATGTACGTATGTATGCATATAAATACGCGTATATATACACAAGACGGGACGTTGCTAATTCCTCGACATTTATCGCCCAAAAGACCCTTACAATTTTACGCCTTTAACGATAATACTATTCTTCTGCTCCCTTTTTTCATTTCCAGTCCCATAGGATATTTTCCTTTCCTTTGCGTTACCCATATATTCGTCTCGTCTTAAATGATTAAATAACAATATTTATAAAGCACTACAATACTCGAAACTAGAAAATTCCGGACAGTAACGCAATGTTAAGACAATAGATTAGAGGATAATTACATATTAAGCCACACAGAACACGGTCTTATTTTATTGTTGGTTTGAAATTCAAATCAATTATCGAATAGTTAAATGATCGAATGAATTCGACTACTGCGATTTTAAAATCTGTTCGCTGTGATTATTATGGTATTTTGCCAAGAGTCAAGAAACGAAACTACAAGATCCTAGTCGCAAAGTCACGTGCAGTTATTTCACTTTAGGTTTTAACCCAACACAGATTTTACAGAATTATTATGGTTACATCACACAGAGTAAATAACTGAGATTAATCTATATTAACAAAAGCGAAATTCTGTCTGTTCGTCTGGGACCCCTGTATCTCAATTTACAGTTGTTCTCCATAGACATATTAAACCTTCGGGGAATCAGGAAAATCTTGGTATTGAAAATCTGCCCTTCATTTGGTTCTTGAACACCCAGCATTGTGATCTGATTTAAAGGCATTTGGGTTACTATTTCTAGCAGGTAAAACTTGGCTGATTCACGCCATCTTGGTTGGCGTTTGTCAGATGACGTCAGATATCAAGTTGGAGATAAATGACATTGTTTTCATTAATTTTACGCCGTGATAAGAACTTTAGGACAAGTTGGCCAACAGCTGGAATTCAAATTGGGACTGGAAAAATAGAATGATTGCATTACAGGATTAATTCTCATCCGTCCTTGACCGCTGATCAAACACCACCTGGGCGTATAATCATTATAGACGTATTATAGTCATGATATTTAACTCTCCTTAGTTTTGGGCCGCAGGTCCAATAAGCCCTTCGCAGGAGCTAGCTTTAAAATCCACACAGAGTGCGGCTTTTAAGCTAGTTATTAATAAATGAGTTAAGCTAGTGATTAATAGTTGGTTCGGAAGGTGGAGGTAAGGATGTAGAAATTACGGATTATCTTAGCTTTCACTCTCACTTTGTTAGTTGAGGAGTTGGCGCTGGTACTGAAACCAGTATTAAGTTTCTCGGCAAAGTGGCAGCTAGATGCAGATCTAGCGGTTTCCTTTCTTTCTTCCATTTTCCTTTCATACTTTATTTATAACGCCATAGGTACCTCTCCACACCACTGATACTCGTATTTTCGTAAGGATTTGTAAGGGCCCGACAGACTTTGGCAATGTGTCATTCTAGCTTTACGACGCTAAGGATGTGGTTCAAATAACGATTTGGATGGTCGGTCGACCACATAACGGCCTCTTCGTTAATCCACGTGATTCTTTCGCTGGTTGGCATAAAACCCTGGGCGGATCATGCAACTCCTTGTTAGGTTCCAGTGAATCCCTTATCTCAAGTGATACTCGTTTGCTCGGGTAACTGAATATTTTTGGCATGTGAAGGAACGTAAAACGGTTCCTTTAAGTATGTGGTATTAAGAGACAGAAAAAAAAGAAAAAAAAATTCCAAACTTTGTTTTCTCGTCTCCCAAATGCTAAATATAGTTTTTGACGAAGACATTACTTTACTCTTCTTATCTAATGTAAACATGCCAACTCTGTATTTTGCCTTATAATTTTCTGTTTAAACTGAATCCATTTCCTTCGAATGCAATACACACACACACACACACACGCGCACGCACGCACGCACACAATCACACAAACACATACATACATGCACACATATACACACACTAACACACACAAACATACATGAATATATATACATACATACATATTATATGAATATATATTATACAGACATACATACATACATATATATATATACACACACACACACATATATATATATATATATATATATATATATATATATATA
>NC_068996.1:3836775-3839873 GCF_001194135.2 Octopus bimaculoides | reverse complement strand
AGAGAGAGAGACAGAGAGAGAGACAGAGAGAGACAGAGAGATAGAGAGAGAGAGAGAGAGAGAGTAGAATGTTAGTATGTCTGTGGTTGGAAATAGAATAAAGCTCTTAGAAACCACCAAAAGTTCATCAATACTTTTAGACACGTGTCTTTTCGCTTTTTCTCTCATTCTTTCTCCTTTTTTGTTTTAAAACAGAAGAAATAAGTGCATTGCTATTTCTAACAAAAATAAATAAATAAATAAATAAATGAATTAAAGAAATGTTTTTGTTTAGTCAATTAGTGAGTGAAACAATCGCTGAATCGATCAATCGATTTCCCCTCCTTCATAAACTGTTAACTGTACTGTAAGCAGGTCGCCTCTAATATCTTTTAGTGAATCTTTAATGAAGGGATTGTCATTTTGAAAGTTTATTCACCGATATTAGGTACGTTTGTTTACAGTGAGATGAGCGATGTAGCTAACACTCCCAGATTCCTCTTAAAAGTGTCTTCTACTGAATGAACAAGTGTGAGTGGGTGTGTGTGTGGGGGTGTGCGCGCGCGCGCGTGTGTGTGTGTACAAACTCAGGCATATAGGCCCACACTTCTATAAAAAAAAAAGTCCTATTGTTTTTTGAAAAGTGCAAATGAGGAGAGTTCAGTGTGCGAAGGCGAAAGGTGAGGCAATAATAATAATAATAATAATAATAATAATAATAATAATAATAATAATAATAATAATAATAATGATAATCCTTTCTACTAAAGAGGCACAAGGCCTGAAATTTGGAGGTGAGGGTACAAGTTGATTACATCAACTCCAGTGTTTCCCTGGTACTTAATTTATCGACCCCGAAAGGATGAAAGGCAAAGTCGACCTCAGGAGAATTTGAACTCAGAACGTCAAGGCGGACGAAATGCCGCTAAGCATATTTACCCAGCATGCTAACGTTTCTGTCAGCAGGCCGCCTTGATAATAATGATAATGATGATGATGATGATGATGATGATGATGATGATGACGACAATGATGATGGTTTCTAAAGCACTCCTTGAGAATAGAATAGTATCCTTAAGCGTAAATGTGGTCATTTATACCGATTTTATATGAAGAAACTATTGTCTTTCCCTCTTTTACTATCTACTTGATATTTATATGACTATAAAATTTAAATGTCTTTTGTCTTTTCTTAGTTTTTATTCTGTGCCAGTTGGCAGCTCTAAAGGCACCATATATTGACATTGGTTGTATTTAGGGTTGGACCGTTCCTGTTTTGGTGGTAAAATACTTTTAGATGTGCTGGAGGTGATAGTAGTTTTGTTGTTAGTGGCGGACGGTGGTGTTAATTGCAGACGGTAGTGTTAATGGCGGACGGTAGTGTTAATTGCAGACGGTAGTGTTAATTGCAGACGGTAGTGTTAATGGCGGACGGTAGTGTTAATTGCAGACGGTAATGTTAAAGGCGGACTGTAGAGTGTTGGTGATGGTAGTGCTGGCACTAGCGTAGGCACTGGTGGTTCTAATACTGAAGTTAGTATTGATTCTAGCTTCTATTGATACTAACTTCTAGCTTCCCTGTATACCTGAACCCTATCTTTCTGGTCATATCCAGAGAATTGCATGCAGTGCATGAAGTTCTGTACATATTTCTTTGTTTCATAGGGTTCGCATTGGGGGACACACGTTGTGCATTATCCTAGGTCTGCTATCAGTATGTTGATTTTCATGTTGTGTGGTAAAGCTGAGTTCTTGTGAACAGGATATTTAGAAGCTATGAGTTTTTAGAAGCTAAGATGAATGGAGGAGCTGCACTCTATTGTTCACAGTCTCTAACCACAGTTCAGTGTCAAGGACAGGGAATCTATTGTTAGTGGGGTAAACTGGAGTTACCTTGATACTTTGGTGGATGGAGTTAGCTATGTGCTGGATGCTCTCCATTATGCTCCTCTCGGTTTCTACACTACAGTTACTAGAGTTTGTCCTAGCTAGAATATCAATGTCATCTATATAGTAAAGCGACAACTATTGAAGAGGTTGCAGGAAGCAACGAAAATTTTAGAAAAAATAAATGAGTGGAAATCGAACCGGCGAGTGTGTTAATTAATATGGCATTAAGACAGAATGACTCTCCCCAAACACAATAATGTGTGTGTGTATGTGAGTGTGTGTGTGTAAGAATTAAGGAATTGTGTAGATAAAATCCGGGCTGCATATATTTCATAGGGAGCGGAATAGCAGAATTGATCAATATCCAAGTGAGGTGTATACCGCTGGATAATCACAGACCGAAGGTATCTTCATTAAATCAAATTCACATTACTGATTACTGTTAGGAGGCACATTCGCGTACCTGGCAACCCTGGTTGCCAGGTACGCGAAATATAAAATAAGGTTTTTCAGCTTAACGTACTTCGATACGGAAAAAAAAAATCCATAACCTTCCGGCCCAATAAACCATTATTGTCCCTGAAAGTTGTTTTTTATATTTTCTACGGATTGCTTGAAGCTCACCTTCTTCCTACATCTCGATCCTTGGATCTTACACACACACACACACACACACACACACACATGCATGCATACAAACACATAGATGCATCAGAAAGTCGCTGCACCGACGATTGCGCAACCTGATATTTTAGGTCGGATAAGGCTTGTACATCACTTCATCCTATTGGTATGATCCAGAAACAAGTCAGGCCAAGATATCCAGTGCCAACAGGGTCTGAGGAATATGAGAACATCATGATTTCAAACAAAAGTGAAAGATCTCCAAAATGTTTGATGCCATTCCATGCATATCTGGTTTTGTGTTAAAGTGACCTTCTCTTAGAGAGAGGGCGTGCCTTACTCCTAGTGGTCTTCCGGCCCCTGGTCATTTGTAAGGTTTCTCATGAGCGCTATTGGTAACATGGAATCCAGTAGAACCTGGTGCACTGTCGGGTTGTCGGCGACTAGGCCGCCCTACCCACTCCCACTAGGCATACCCGGTGAGGAGGGTTGCTAGAAACCAGGGAGACTAAAAACAAGACCTGTCAAAAGGGCGGATGGAATTGGTGAAGGCTAAACGACTCTGTGTGTGTGTGTGTGTGTGTGTGTGTGTGTGTGTGTGTGTG
>NC_068996.1:3834111-3836675 GCF_001194135.2 Octopus bimaculoides | reverse complement strand
TCTATCTATCTATCTATCTATCTATCTATCTATCTAACTCTCTGTCTGTCAGTCTCTCTGTCCGACCGTCTGTCTGTCTGTCTGTCTGTCTGTCTGTCTGTCTGTCTGTCTGTCTGTCTGTCTGACTACCTAGTTATATTATGGACTCTCGCCTCGTTAAACAGCTGACGAGGATACCACGATTTCTTGCTATGCAACTACACTGAGTATTTGTTCATATCAATGAAGTGTTTGTGCTTTCATAAACTCACTCCCTCCATCCTATCGACGTGGCCTGTACACGTGCACAAGTGTGCCAAACTGTCAGATGACGAAATGATCGCAGAGCAGCTTGAAAAGAAGTGTCTAATTCCTGAGCACAACGCATGGCCAGGGCTAGGAATGGAAACCGCGATCTACTAATTGTAAGTGCAACATCCTAACCAGTAGGCCAAGGGCCTTCATACACACACACACACATACACACACACACACACACACACACACACGCACGCACGCACACGCACACATTGTCCGATGCCGGGTAGGCAAGCCGATACTTCGAAATCACTGTCAACGATATTCTTGTAAAAGAATAATAAATTTGTACTCTATAAAAAGGACTGAGTAATCTTTCAGTTTAATACAAAATTGATTTTATTAAAACTAGACAAAAAAAAACAACATTAATATATATATATATATATATATATATATATATATATATATATATATATATATATATATATATACGATGGGATTCTTTCAGTTTCCGTCTACCAAATCCACTCACAAGGGTTTGGTCGGCCCGAAGCTATAGTAGAAGACACTTGTATGTGTGGTTTTTCAATGTTTACAGATAATACGGAAAACAAATAATAAATAGTTGTCAGGGTAACAAAAATTTACACAAGTACCATGGATATAACAGCCTACTTATAAACTTGTGGGCTGAAACTTATAAAAGAAATAAAATATATGTGTGTGTGTATGTGTGTGTGTGTGTGTGTGTGTGTGTGTGTGTCTGTGTCTGTGTATGTGTGTGTATTTATGTGTGTGTCTGTGTATGTGTGTGTGTTTATAGATAGATAGATAGATAGATAGATAGATAGATAGATAGATAGATAGATAGATAGATAGATAGATGCATGGATATACGCACGGGCGAGTACACAAACACACACACACATACACACACACAAGTAAAATAGATAAATAAATACTAACCATGTCTGTAACAACATTTCTTTCCGAAATAATTGGTAAACTGATCAGCGATTTCTTTCTTGGTGTAGAGGCGAAAGTTTTTCTACTTTCATTCCAAGTGTTTACTGTAGTGACGGTCATCTGTCTGTCTTACACACTGAATCTAATCTCTATGCATTACATATAAATATAAATATATATATATATATACATGTGTGTATGTGTGTGTGTAACGTATGAGCTACGTGACATGGCTTTCATATTACGTCAAAGGACGTTTTCACGCCTAGCTTTTTTCATTCATGTCAGAGCATATTTGTTCACATTAGTTTTGTGAGTCGACCGGATGATACTAACACACGTAATTGAGAAAGCGTATATATATTTATAAACATTTTGAGTAAAACTTCTCTGTTTGGGGGAATGGTGTACAGTTTTGAGACCTATTTATACATAAAGGTTGGGGAATGGAAAACGGATTGCTATCTATCCAAACATGCGTACGTATTTCCGAGTTTTTGTCTGTCACGTTGTTTGCTTGTCTGTCTGCCTGTCTGCCTGTCTGTTAAATTGCTTCCTTTGCCTCTCGCTTTCCGTATATTTCTTAATTTTTTGTCTAATTCAGTGATTCTTAACCGAGGTCCATATGACCTTTGCTGGGGCGGGGTGTGGTTGGGGAGGAGTTTATTGTAACATGTTAAAATTTAAGTGCAATAATTTGGTTTTTTGTACAATGCACAAAATATTATTTTAACATTTATTTTTCTTTTTATGGAATTCTTAGCTTTATTTAATTATAAAAGTATAATAGGATTTTTTAAAACATGGAATGGTTATGAAGGTTCATCCAAGTAAAAAAAAAAAAAAGAATCAAAAGGTTCCATAGGAGAAAAATGGTTGAGAAACACTGGTCTAACTCTTTTCAGCCCCCCTCTCTTTCTCTCTCTCTCTCTCCCTCACTCCCCCCTCTCTATATATATATATATACATGTATGAGTAAATATTATTATTATTATCATCATTATCATTATTGTTATTGTTATTATTATTATTGTTGTTGTTGTTATCATTATTATTATTATTATTATTATTATTATTATTATTATTATTGCTGTTGTTGTTGTTGTTGTTGTTATTATTATTATTATTATTGTTATTATTATTATTATTATCATTATTATTATTATTATTATTATTATTATTTTATGTTTGACTTTTGTTTTGCATTTGTACAAGTTGGATCCAAGTCTCACCCAGAGACCTCAAGAGACAACAAGTTAGAAGTTCATGTAGGTGTTATGCCTAGGGTACCATATATTTGGATTTGTACAGTTTTGTTCAAGTGAATGTTTAAGAAACCATAAGAAAATTATGTTTGC
>NC_068996.1:3827741-3831124 GCF_001194135.2 Octopus bimaculoides | reverse complement strand
TATATATATATATATATATATCAGTGCGTGTGTGTATCTTTTATTCTTTGTTTCAGTCATTAGACTGCGACCATGCTGGTGCACCGCGTCGGAAAAAAGATACTTTATTCAATCGAATCAACTCAAGTACTTATCTGTTTTTTTAAAGCTGTGGCGTTGCCAGGTTTTAAAGTTAGGAAGAGCGAGCACTTAAAAAAATGTTGCCGTTACACATACCGAACAATTTGTAACTCACTTCTCATATATGGCGCGAAATATTTCGTTATTATAATGTGTGTAATTGTATTCTGCATTCATTAATTTCATGTTTCAATAACAATGTCATTATGAATGAAAACTTACAACTTCTGATAAAGGTGTGACGGAGAAGAAAAGATGAAATTCTACAGGATCGTCCAGTGTTAAGAGGTTATGACGTCAGGGTTTCTTTTAGTTCTTCAGATGCCAACGGACACAAATACATCGCAAGAAATTCAGCAGACAATTCATCAGAATCAAGGCCATCCAATTAACAAAGAAAAAAAAGAGAAGAAAAAGAAAAGAATGAAACAAGAAATTCGACTTATATTGTACAAGGAAATTAAAAGGTTAAAAAAATGTTAAAAAGGCGCCAATTTTGAAAAATTTGCTCGAAGAAAGGGGTCACTATATTTGATCCCCAATTAACTACGCCACTGAAGCGTGGTACTTAATCTTTCCATCCCTTTTGTTGAACTGTTAAGTTACGGGGACGTAAACACATTAACACCAGGAGGCAAACACTGACACACACACACACATGGCTTCGATCAGGCCGGGATTATAGTAAAAGACACTTGGCCCGGGAACTAAACCTGGAACCATGTGACTAGGAAGCAAGCTTCTTAACCCGCAGCCAGGCTTGCGCCTCAACGTATGTTAGTAAACATATATGTGATTGTGTATGTGTATATGTGTGTATATATGTACGTTTGTATGTATATTATATATGTATGTCTGATGTCTGCATACATGCATGTATTATCATCATCTTCATCATCATCGTCGGTGTCATCATCATCATCATCGTCGGTGTCATCATCATCATCATCACCACCATCATCACCATCATCATCATCATTATCATCATCATTTAACGTCTGGTCTTCCAGACACACACGTATACACACATACACACATATCATACGCACACACATATCACACATACACACACATATACGCACACACATATCACACACACACATACACACACATAACACACATCACAAAGAGACAGAGAGATGAGAGAGTAAGAGAGAGATTATTGATATGGATTGAATGTACCTGAACTTCCAAGAAATATACATATCACGCTGGCTCACTGAACCTCAGTGGAGGTGCGTGGCTGAGCGGTTAATGCGTTGGGTTCATAATCCTAAGATAGCCGTTTCGATCCCTGGTCCGGGCGATGTATTATGTTCTTAAGCAAAACACTTTATTTTACGTTACTCCAGCTAGCAAAAAATGAGTATTCCTACAACAGGTCTGTGTCCAGTCCAGAATCCAGGAAACCGACGCTATGAGTCGATATGATGACTCACTAATTCTTCCGGTGATAACCTTATTGGTACAACTGATTTTGGAACACTCAGCCAGTATCGCTATAACTGTATGAGTAAGTAAATCTGTTGAGGAAACAACTGAAATGTTCTTCATCGAAATCGACGGAGGATCCTTTTGGTGTGTTTATTTATTTATTTATTTATTTATTTACTATTAGTCCATTGACAATTGGATTAGGAATGATTAATGTGAATGAAAATATTAATCAAACAGATATTGGAAGATACACATGAAAGCTGTTACAATAAATTAGAGCATAGTAAAATCTAAGGGCGGTTATGGTGTCTGACGTTATATATAGAGTATCTACAACAATAAAAATGTGATTGGTATGTTCTGAGTTCAAATCCAATCGAGGTCAAGCTAGCCATTCACTTTCACAAATCAGATACCACCCGACAAAATGTCCCATGAACGTTCAACATTTACGTCAAACACGGCTCAATCGGAAATTATCAATCCTTCCCATTAAAATATTGAACCACACAATACCGTAACAGATCGTAATATTAATATCATATTTATAAAAGTTATAGAAAGGAAAACCAGCTGATACTCCTGTAGTAAGTCTCCAATCTCAATGTCTTCGATGTTGCTCAAGGGGCCGATACAGCTTCTCACCAGTCTCATTATTGGCGAAACCAGAATGTAGAAAGCTGCAACAATTACAACTAGGAATTTTCCGCAGAATTCTTACAATTCTGCCAACCTAACATCCTAGACCGGTATTCTCATTCTTTTACCGATTCCGAAAGGATAAACGGCAAAATTTTCCTCAGCAGAATTTGAACTCAAATCGCAAAAAGTAAGAAAAAATACCGCAAGGTAACATTTCAGCCATTCTATCGTTCTGGGTGGTATCTGATTTTATCGATCTCGGAATGATGAAAGTGAATGGCTAGCTCGACCTCGATTGGATTTGAACTCAGAACATACCAATCACATTTTTATTGTTGTAGATACTCTATATATAACGTCAGACACCATAACCGCCCTTAGCTTTTACTATGCTCTAATTTATTGTAACAGCTTTCATGTGTACCTTCTAATATCTGTTTGATTAATATTTTCATTCACATTAATCATTCCTAATCCAATTGTCAATGGACTAATAGTAAATAAATAAACAATTGGCTGAAAAGGCCGATTCTGGAGGCACATAGCCGATTACACCGAGAGCAGTGAAGAGGGCTCCAATGAAGATGAGCTCGTCTAGGATTTTGTTGACATTCCTTGAGCTGTCTCCGCTTTTCTTCGCGAAGTCTAGTCCGCTCATCCTCAAAATGCTGCGTGCCAATTTTGACCATACTCCTCCAGGTAGAACGGTCTGTGGCCAGTGTTTCAAGTTCACCAGAGATGTTGCAGAGCTTCAGGGATTTCTTGAGATGATCTTTATATCGCTTCTTCGGACCTCAGTGCGGTCGGTTACCCTCTGCTAACTCCCCAAAAAGGACAATCTTGGGTATACGGTTTTCCGGCATCCTGATAACATTCCCCACCCAGAGCAGTTGACGTTCGAGGATCATGTATTCGATGCTGATATTTTTCAATTTTGATGCTTGGTTTCGACCGCATGTTTGGGGATGACTCACTGGGAGCGGTTACCCAGTCGAGCAAGTGAGGACGAGCTTTTTCTGAGCCACATTTTCTAGGCCCTTCCCCATGTGTAGCAAGCAGTACTATCCCTGAAAAGGGTTGCCTGAACGCACAAGCAAGACCAGAGTGGACGTTCGTCTACGGGTCCATCCAACAACGACCATCTTACTTATGCCGCCTACATGCAGGACTCCAACTAGAGGCTT
>NC_068996.1:3824097-3826328 GCF_001194135.2 Octopus bimaculoides | reverse complement strand
GTACATACATACTGTTGTGATGAGAGTTACGACGCCCTCTTGCGATAGATAGACTCGTCTGAGTAAAGTATAAATAGTAACAATCCGAGGTTCAGAGTTCAAAATCGAGTGAAGTCTGTGTTAGTTCGCAGTGAAGTCGGAAGGTGACGGTTGGTTAGTTCACAAGGAATATTGATCGTTGGTTCGTAAAGAGATTTGTTAGTTCATTACATTATTGTTACTGTTGTCTGATTATCTTCTTTATTGTACGTAACAAATTACGTTACATCTGGCGACGAGGGTTTCGAAGCTCACGTAGATTATTTAACAATTTATTCGAGATACAACTAGTTAAACAAAAGAAGACCTATTAGCTTCCATAGTACAGTTGCAAAAGCAACAACAAGAGCAGCAACAGGAGTTACAGAAGCAACTCTTACAGCAACAATTACAACAACAATTATTGGAGCTATATTCAAAGAAGTTCAAAAATGAGATAAGTTCGTTTTCGCCAGACGACGTTTCGAACTTGATTAATGAATTCAGTTATAACCCAGAGGAGGGTATAACTTTTGCATCATCATACAGAAGGTACGAGGAGATTTTTAAGCAAGATTGCAAATCATGGTCGGACAAACAAAATGTGAGATTGTTATTTCGAAAATTAGCTGCGTTGGAGCATGAACGTTATCGTAATTTCATATTGCCCTAAAAAAATCAAAAAAACAATGAAATTTCTTTTAAAGAAACACTAGAATTACTGTCTACAATATTCGGTGATAAAACATATTTATTTAACACTCGAATGGAGTGTAGGAATATAACGAAAAAAGAGAATGATGATTTTATCGCACACGCAAGAACAATCAATACATGTGAAAGTTTTAAACTCAAAGAACTTACAGCTGAAATGTTCAAGTGTCTTATTTTCATTCAATGCCTTACAGCAAGCGAAGATACAGAAATTCGAGCAAGAATTATTTCTAAATTGGAACAAGCGAACCAAGATTTAACCTTGCAATCCGTGGCAGATGAATGCCAAACGATGGTAAACCTGAAACAAGATGTAGAAAAAATTCAAGAAAAGGATTCCTCAAAAATATAGATATGCCGACCGGAAAGAGAATTTTTAGTTCGTTGCATTGTTTTTACTGTTGTCTGGTTATATTATTGTACGTAACAAATTACGTTACAGCACATACATACATACATACATACAAACATACATACATGCATACATACATACATACATACATACATGTATGTGTGTATGTATATGTACATGCAGACTTTTATGTTGTTTTATGTATGTCTTCTCATGCATATACTCGCATATCTGGATATTCTCATACTTAAAAGATAAACTTCAGGAAAGTTTTACAGATTTTTACAGTTCCAATGATGGGTTAAATCTGTAATCTTCGAATTAGCTTTCTCCTTTCTACCTTTGAGAAGCCTAATTTCTTAAGATAGGTATTTAAACAGTGTGTTACATATCCCTGCATCCCAATAATTACAGGTATAAACCTGAACTTGTAATCTGGATAGAGTAACTGCAGATTTCTCAATAGTTCAGTTTGGGTATTCTCGTTTTCACTGATTTCCACAACTGTTCACAGTTTCTCTTCTCTATCCCAAATCATTATATCATGTCTGTTGTGTTTACAATTTATTGAGGTTATCACTGGGACATTCCACCAGTACTCCTTTTTATGAGTGGTTATGGCTTCCATCATACTGTGGGTTCTTATTTCATCCTCTTCGTGGTTATCTTTCGACGGATCTCGTTGTACAGTGTCCTAGCTACATCATGTCGCATCGGAAGATAAGACTTTCGGACAACTGTTTATGATGTAGGTGATATCTTCGGTGTTAACTCCAGAAAGTCTGCATCGGTTGTCACATTTCACTGCTTTTCCGGCATCTCTGTCTCTTTTGTGCATCAGGTTTTTGGTTGATATTTCCTATGTATGTATGTTATCAATCAGTTTCATTTCTATGTATGTATGTATGTATGTATGTATGTATGTATGTATGTATGTAAGCACACACGTGCATTTCTCGGATTATTCTTTCCCTCGCCGGAACTTTCCTGCTTTCCTCTTTTTGACGAAATGGCATGCAGGAAACATCACACCTCTTTTTTTCCATCTTAAACGTCCTTTTGAATTTTTTCTTTTGTCTATGTATGTATGTATGTATGTATGTATGTATGTATGTATGTATGTATATATATATATATATATATATAT
>NC_068996.1:3822754-3823681 GCF_001194135.2 Octopus bimaculoides | reverse complement strand
GGGGTCAAATCCGGCGAACGAGACAGCCACTCAAGCGGTCCTCGCCTGCCAATCCATCGACAGGGCAGATTGGCGTCCAGCCAGTCTTGCACAAGCATAGCATAATGGGCCGGTGCCCCATCCTGCTGAAAGTACAGACCCTCTGCTCCATCCTGCTGTTGTAATAACGGGAAAAGCAGCTTCTGTAGCATAACCAGATAACTTTGTGCAGAACCATTTCAAAACCACAATTTTTAACTCATTTGTTAATCGGGTGGACATAATCGATATAACAGTATATCTGAAATAGGGGGGAAAAACAAGAAATAAAAATATAAGATTTCAGCTTTCAAATGACATATGAAATAGAAAAACTGAATAAGTATCAACAAAGTAACAAGCAAAAACAAAATATATAGTTACTTATGGAGGACCCTGTGTGTATATATATATATATATATATATATATATATATATATACCGGAATAAGCACATAAATGTGAAACAAGGTGGAAAAAAGAGTACTCAAAGACCAGATGTAGCCAAAACGTAACTTAGCATCGACCAATGTGTATCGATACAATAGTAATCAAACTGAAAATCCACAAAGTAGAAACAATACTGTATATATTTTTTTATCATTTTTATAATTTGCATATATTTATTTTATTATAAATGCAAAACAACACCACACACTCACTTCCCGAGTTTTCCATACAGTATGTGCAATTCTTTGTTTACTAATCTACGGTACACTACATATTTTCTTTTAATATATTTTAATTAATGTGTTATACAATGCAGTACTGTACTCTATTTTTATTCATTAATTTGTAGGGACGACCGTGCGAACTCAAAAAGGAGCAATGGTGACGGATGGAAAAACAGAGGACTCCTTTTATTTAAACGTGTCACACGGTCGGACACAAAATAAAATATATCAAATGA
>NC_068996.1:3820689-3822744 GCF_001194135.2 Octopus bimaculoides | reverse complement strand
CGTGTTGCTGATATGGCGACGGTGGTGGTCATCGTTGGCTGGACGAAGCTGTTGAAGTGGTCGCTGGCTAATTGTTGCTGCTGTTGTCGTGTGGTACACGGAACAGATCTCAAGGAGAAACTGGACCGAGACAAATTTGGTGGGTATGAGTTGATCTATTTATAGCGTTAAGAGGGCTCCAAATGCCTTCAGAATTTTACTCTATCACGTGACCTTATTAGGGGCCGTGATTGGTCAGTTTACGTTCTGGCGGGAAAGGTTCGAAGAATTTGCCGCTTCAAATAATAATCAGTTACGTGATGACAAGGCTGGTGTTCTCTACTACGCTCGCATTTATTTATATTTAAATGAGAAGATTGTATGTAATGGCGATGGTAGTTTTGTATCTAATGGCGATAGGTAGATTCACTACACTAGCCTCGCACCAGTCGGTTTGTCGAAGGCAAACAGACGAAAAAAAAAATGTAATGAAAAAGACTGATAGAACGGTTGGTCTATTACTGGCATTTAGTCACCATTTTTGGAAAGGTTATGTGAACTTTTCACGTTGGGCTGTACAGATCAGAAGGGCTGTATGAACGAATCAACGTCAGGGGTCACCAATTGTAAGGGAACGACCGGGTCACCAATTGTAAGGAACGACCGTGTGAACTCAAACAAAGGAGAAATGGTGACGAATGGAAAAACAGAGGACTCCTTTTATTTAAACGAGTCATACGGTCGAACACAAAATAATATATATAATATATATCAATATTCAAATAATAATCAGTTACGTGATGACAAGGCTGGTGTTCTCTACTACGCTCGCATTTATTTATATTTAAATGAGAAGATTGTATGTAATGGCGATAGTAGTTTTGTATCTAATGGCGATAGGTAGATTCACTACAAATTTATAAATTTTTAGGCGTGAAAATGCTTATTTTACCACAGGAGTAATTAAAATCTAAAAATATAAATACCTATCGGCCACAGAAACCCGTGATGTACTGAGGAGTCTGTAATATAAATTTAGGTATATTAGCCAGAAAAATCCTCGATGTACTGAGGGCGTGATAGGTGAACCGTGATATGGTGAGGGATTTCTGTAGATAAAAGAGTCGATATGTTCGAAGAAAACCCTCTAAGGTGGTGCTCCAGCATAGCCACAGTGCAATGAATGAAACTTGAAAAATAAATAAATAAAACAAATAAATAAAAGAAGAATGCTACTATAGATTTAGACTTGTGACCTATATTTTTTTCTGACCTCTCAACTTCCCAACATTATGAATGTCCTGATTATTTATTACCTTTTATTATGAAATAATACCTCAACACAGAACTTCAAGATAAACATTTCCATACCCGCAGAACAATATAACAAGCGAATAAATGAAATTTAAGATAACTCAAATAAATAAATAAATAAAATGTATCACTAACCCTTGCTTCTTAGCAACCACTCCATTCTTATCAATCGGATATTCTTATCAACCCGATATACAAGGTAATTATGAAACAAATTACCTTGTATGAAGTGGCAGCAATATACAACGCAGCACAGAGTTTGGGGCTTAACTAAAGATAAAAGAAGACAACGAAGAAGACGCAACAGATGTTGTTGTTACGAATTCAGACACACTCTGCAGTGATATTTATTGTCACAGTAATGTTAACCTTAATTGTACTTATATGAAGCTCCTAGAGAGGAATCCATAGGTGTTATCATAGCCATCTATGTATCACACTTGATGTATATACATCGTTGAAAGGCAAGGTAGCAAGGTATTGTTGTTATCCTTCTAGATGGAATCTGTTACAGACGTGCTGTGTAAGGAAAAGACAATTTTATAGATATATGTATGTATACAGGCTTAGGAGTGGCTGTGTGGTAAGTAGCTTGCTTACTAACCACATGGTTCCAGGTTCAGTCCCACTGCGTGGCGCATTGGGCTAGTGTCTTCTAATATAGCCTCGGGGCAACCAAAGCCTTGTGAGTGGATTTGGTAGACTGAAACTGAAAGAGGCCCTTCACACAAACACACACACACACACACACACACACACACA
>NC_068996.1:3818083-3820290 GCF_001194135.2 Octopus bimaculoides | reverse complement strand
AAAATCTGTAAATGTACAACCATCCAGATATCTGAGTACCTTAATATTTTTTCTAATATATATATATATATATACTGAAAAAAAAGTCGTCAGAATTTTGGAATAACTTCTTTCATTTATTTCATACATATATTAGCGCTTTCGTTCGTCTTTCGAACTTGTCAAATATAATTCTGTGAAAATACAGAGATCTTGCTTATTTATATAAAACAAGTGTTTTTTGGGGTTTTGTTTATAACAGAACATTGTTTTGTTTTTGGGGGGTGAGGCTTTGGAGACAATGGAAGATGTATAAGCAGATAGAGAGATAGATAGATAGATAGACTGATAGTCAGACAGATAGAGAGATGGATGTGGTAAAAGAGAGAGAGAAAGGGCCATTGATAAATTAATTTATCATTGATAAATTAATTTATCAACATAGTTCCAAAGTAAAAACTGAATACAAATAAGCATTTAAAAATTTTAAAAAAACCCACGTACGTTTCGATTTTAGCCTATAGATATACTTTTTTGAATACTTTTGTATTTTATATTTTTTTTGTTTATTTGTATGATATTCTTAGCTCATGCATACACTCCATATATAAGATAAATATTTGCTGTCTTCCCTAGTATATTAACTTAATCCCTTTCATAAGCCTATAACCTTCATTAAAAAAAATTCCTTGAAGAAATTCTATTCCATATTTTACAGAATGATAATTCTCATCATTGGATTTAATCCAGTTCTTGAAATCATGAATATATCTACAGGGTGGAATCGAAACGTACGTATTTTTGTATCGTTTATCTTTTATTTGTTTCCAGTCATTAGACTGCGGCCATGCTGGGGCACCGCCTTGAAGGGTTTTGTTCGAACGCCTTGAAGGGGTTTATTTTAACGCCAGGTACTTATTATATCGGTTTATTTTCCCGAACCGCTAGGTTACGGGGACGTAAACACACCAACACACTTGTTATGAAGCAGTGGTGGAGAACAAACACACACACACACACACACACACACACACACACACACACACACACACACACACACACACACACACATACACTCAGCTTCTGTCAACCAAATTCACTCACAAAGCTTTGGTCGGCCTTAGGCAAGAAAACGCTTACTCAAGGTACCACTCAGTGGAATTGAATCCCGAACTATGTGGTCGGGAAACAAGCTTCTTCCTACACCAAGAGAAAAACCTTATCTGAATATCACGCAAATTAACCATTTAAATTTCGCTGTGTTTTATGATTGTAATGTGTCTATAATATTCTCGGCGATTGTAACCTGTTTTTTTTCTCTATACTTTCTGACTCACTGACGCATTTCAAGGATTTATTAAACTGGAAACACTATAAACTTTTAGTATAACGCTAATGTTGTTTTCTATTGAAACGGTGAAATATGAAACATTAAGAAACAAGCTGGAGATTTATCAGAATCGCCAATGATTATTATTACGTCATTATTGAAATATATTGGAGAGTCTTTGAAATATTTCTGTTTCAAAGTCGTGAACAAACATTTTCAAAATGGCTAAAAATGAAATATATTTTGATAGAACCTTTGAAATTTATTATAGATGATGAGAATGACAGGAATAGGAGGGTTAAAGGTGGAATTAAGTGACATATATATTTGCTGTAGATATTAATAGTGTAAATGAATGAAAACAGTTATCGCTAGGATACTGAACTATGTTGAGGACGTGTCTTGTCAGAAGCATGTCAAAAAGATTCTCATGAAAATATTATACATTTTTGCAGTCATTTTCGTAAGTTTGTCATTCAATTTGACAATCGGGTCATTCAAAGTCACGATAAAATTAGCGCTATGAAGTTAGTCATTCAAATTTGTTTTTCGATCATTCAATTTCGCACTTCGGTCAATGAATTTAGTATTTGCCTCATTCAAATTAAAATACTCGTCGAGAGCATTAAATTAGTCGGAATGCTAGGAAGCGTCTTTTCGAGTATTCAAATTCGAGTTCGGAATAAGTTTATTCATCGACAGCTAGCAAGCCATGCTTACTCCAGACTGTTGATGAGTAATGACTCTGAAACTAGTCTCTGGATGCTGGCTTTGCTGGGTGGAGGTGCTTGTCTCCCCTTTGTAAACATAAAGACACAGGAAATGTGTCAAGGCCAACAGGAAACGGTGTTTCCTAGGGCTAAATAGCAGTAGCATTCTTCCCTTTCATGGGACTGTC
>NC_068996.1:3810086-3817648 GCF_001194135.2 Octopus bimaculoides | reverse complement strand
TGACGTCTTCGAGGAGCGTCAAATCAATTACCTGCAAATGGCAGACACATTTTGCATTAAAAGAAGTACTGCCCGATCCATAGTAGCAACCTACCTACGGTTTAGGAGGCGCCACAAGTTGCCCAGAGGAGGTGCCAACCGCGTTAAGATTGATGAGGAAATGCGAGCCAGACTTCAAGGGATTATTGATGCCAACCCACTCGCAATCCTTCAACAGATGGAGAGGTAGCATTGCCCGGAAAGCCACCTGTTCCGTGTCTGCAAACTCATGAGATCTAAATGGGATGCTGATAACTATGAAGTTGGCCGAAGATGTCCCAGATGCAAGAAATACTCCAAGAGCTCTGGAAAAGCGTTATGAGTATGCGCATTGGTTCATGGAAGAAGGAATCTTCGGCCATGGTGTATTCATTGAGGAATGTGAGTACAACATTTGAACCGGGTGGTCTTTTGGACGAGCACCTCGAGACGTTCCTGTTTGCCGAGCTGTCAACTGTCAGCGTAGGAAAAACGGCAACGTCACATTCGCGGTGTCGGGAGAAACCTACCTAGTTCACCATTCTATCGCGAACGATACCGTTACACGAAACTCTTTCGAGTAGTTCTTGATGGAAACAGTTCGAGCGTGTGCCGACATGTTCCCAGCGGATGAATCCGTCTACTTGATCTACGACAACTCGCAGCCAAATGTCCGTGCAGAATTTCCAGCTGACGCCGACCCTTGGATGAGTCTGAAACTCCTGCCTCCCTACTCGCTGTTTCTTAATTGTATGGAAATGGTTCATACCGCCTTTAAGGCGGCTGTCAAATGGGACATTGCTCGAGCTGAGTTGCAGCAAAGGGTTGGTGACTGGACAGCAGCAGAAGAAACAGGAATGGCGAACACATGTCATACAAGAGGCTGCAATGTGTAATATCGACGCTATCACTCCAAAAAATTGTGTTCGTTGGTATAGACACACTCAGACTTCCCTCCCTCCCGAGATGCCTCGACCGCCAGGAAATAGACGGCTAAATCCTCTCAAACGAATTCTCCTTATCAAGACTGTAAATCAATAATTATCTGAGTGTACATAACACACTTTCCCCGATGAAAGAAAAAATGCAAAATCAAAGAAATATATATTTTCCCCAACCAGATATATTATGCAATGGAAGAACACATATCACAACGTAATGTATTCAAAATCAAAGAAAATGAGCATTTGTTGTAATTGTAAGTTTCTTTTAAAAAATTGAAAATGCTGGAATGCGATTTCATGAAGTCTTTAACAATAAATACATGTACCTATGCAAAAATAAAAGAATACATAGAAAAGACATGGGCACGATAAAGCGCTTAAAGCATAAACACTGGATGAAAACACATGACTATGATAACAATGATCATGAGATAGTCAAGACAGTTATCGTGCTAATTTGATAGTTCGAAGTGTTAAAAAGATTGCTCCGGAACGAATTTGAAAATAGATGCGTCCTCGCATTCCGACTAATTCGAATGTTCTCGACGGGCATTTTAATTTGAATGGTGTAAATGCTAAATTCTTTGACCGAAGTGCGAAACTGAATGATCGAAAAACAAATTTGAATGATTAACTTCATGGCGCTAATTTTTTTGCGACTGAATGGCCTGATTATCAAATTGAACGACAAACGTACAAAAATGACCGCATAAACCTATATTTGGATAGTTTCTTCGTTTTGTAACTTGGCAGAAAGATGTATTAGGAAGGTTTTCAGTCCATTGATTTACAGTATTTGATTGTACTTATTTTCGTCCTTTTATGATTAGTGATAAGTTTATTCGACATCGGTGAGAACCGAATTCACAAGAATTGAGTAATAAAAGTATAAAAGTATTTATCTTGCCTCACTATTTTAAATAATCTTGTGCCCACTCTGGCTTATATTATAACATATCCTTTACTTGTGCCAGACATTAGACTGCGGCCATGCTGGGGCGTTTCCTCGAAGAAATTTAGTCGAACGAATTTACCCCAGTATTTAATATTTTAAAGCTTGGTACTTATCCTACCTGTCTCTTTTGTCGGACCTCTAGGTTAAAGGCACGGAAACAAACCAACAGCGGTTGCTAAACACATTATCTATCTATCTATCTATCTATCTATCTATCTATCTATCTATCTATCTATCTATCTGTCTATCTATCTACACATACATACACACATACATACGCACATACATACATATATCATATGTATGTATGTATCACTTATATAAAATAGAATGTGTGTGTGTGTATGAGTATGTGTGTGTGTGCGTGTGTGTGTGTGTGTGTCTGATAGATAACTAGCTAAATAGACTGATTGATAAAGAGTGATAGAAATGGAGAGAGAGAAAACAAATATATTAGGTGAGGATATGACCTTGTTTTAGGCGCATTGAAAGGAAATTATCAGAATTTGAGACCCTGTTTTCTGGAAGCGTCTGGTGAAAGTGCAAACGACAGTTTTGGATATAAGAAGAGTGATGTAATGTGACAGTGAATACAAATCTATCAGCGAATATAAGGACAATCTTCATTGAAGTCCACTCAGCGCATACATCATTGTGATGTGGATGTAAGGCAGATATCACCATTTTAGTGAAAGATAATTATGATTGTAAAATACTCTCATTATATTATTTCGTTGAACAAATGATAAAATATTAGAATGTTCTGTCGTAGTTAAATAGATGAAATACAGTGAATATATAATTCCAATATTGGTATTTGTTGAAACATTGAAGATACGAAGTAATAGCAAACAATTCGCTTTTTTAAAATCTTTCTGTTAAAGTAAATTTGGTTATTGTTACGTCACTATAAGAAATGTGTCAAACGAAATAATTTATCTGCTTAAAATATAAAACAGGATTGAGGATCACGTCGATTTCTATGATGTCAAATGCATTATATCTCTGTTAATAAAAGCATACAAAAAAACAAAAGAGAATTCAAATATTCAAATATTCAAATAATTTTTGCTAGAAACTCAAGAAATCTTTCAAGGGAGGTAACTCTGCTAATTTATAAAATGTTCTTTAAGGATTTGCAGAGTTGACTGGTCGCATACAACTCTTTAAATTAAGAAAAAAAAAAGAAAAAAAAAGCACAAAGCGGTGTCTTCTGGTGTGTCAACCGGAGACCAAAGATTGTTTGTGAGCGGTATTACATCAGTTGGTCAAGTCTTGGATGTCTGTGTATATAACATTAGTACTGTCCGAGATGAAGGAGATGTACACCACAGTTGCTCTCACGCGACTTTGTTGTAAGAAGTAGAAGTATTTTCTCTCTGAAAAGATGGTGGCTAGTCTTTGTGTCAGTTTTAGCCATGTTTAAAATGTCTGTTAGCCAGGAAAAGATTTTCTATTATTGTGAGTCCTTGCATTTGTACCGGCGACTGTTCGTATATTCGTTGCGTACTCTTCATGTTTGAGGGTGAAGATGCTAAAATATTTTCTTGCTATGTGAAGTGATTTTGTGGTTGTGCTGTTGAAAGAGGCATGACCATTTTGAAATGACCATTTTGGTTTGATGGTTTGTTATAATGGACTTGGCTTAAATTTGGCTCAAATATTTAGCAAGCAGCTTTACAAGACTTGTGTGCGGAGAGTTTGAGTGGAGTAAATTATGGTATCATTCGCACGGGATTCTGTGGAGGTGAAGGTAAGTAATTAATGTATCGGATAAAGAGTACCAGAGGCAAGACAGAGACAGAGGGAGGGAAGGAGAGTGAGAGGAAAAGAGAGAGGGAGAGAGAAAAAGAAATAGAGAGAGAGAGAGAGATGGGAAGGGAGTTTGTCGAGAATAGGGGCTACCTTTGCGGCAGGTTGTTTCAACATGAGGGGAGAAACATTGTGAGAGAATGAATTGTTATGAGGTACAACAGTGTCTCTCACTTGTATATATGAAGCAGGATGGATACAAATTAATTACAGCAACAATAATGACATAAAAGTGAGTTGATCGTCTGCAGAGTATAGACCGAGTGCAGTGATTAGTGCAGTGTCGATGGAATGGGTAGGGGTGGACGCGAGAAGGGTGAGAGAGGTGGAGGGACAAGGGGTTAGGAAGTAACTGAATAGTGGAGGTATGGGACAAGGCAGTTCCGATGAACATGGGTTATTATAGTAATTAAGATGAAGACAGAGGGAAGGCAGTACGCTTGTGGGCCAGAGGCTGGAATGTGTGTCGTTGTGATTGAATGCTTTTAGGTTGAGTGGCCCTTCAATAGATGCACAGGGTGTCTGTGTATGTCGCTTCAGGAACGTTACGGGGTGAAGAGAATCATTGAGGGGCTACATTTGAATCTTGTACAGTATCAGCTAATGTTAAGAACAGAAATATCTTCTAGTCCTGATGAAAAGAACTCGTCTTTAAGTAATAATGTGTGTACAAGGTAAGAGAAAAGCCATATTATGCAATCACACAGTTTATACTTTCAGATTCCGGTGTGTTTTATGATTATAATTCGTTTGAAATGAATTCGTTGATTGTAAACTATGTTACTTAAACTAGTAACATTATGACTCGTTGAAATATTTCATTATTCGAACTGAATACTTAATAATTTTATCATTTGTGCTTAATGTGACAATGAAAATAGAAAATAAATAGGAATCATCAGTGTTGTGCTTTATAAATAAAATCTAATCAGTTAAGGAAGGCATCCAGCCGTAAAATCCCAGCCAAAACAGATGCAGTAGCCAAGGGTAGTTTTTCTACCTGGCCGGCTCCTGTCAACCGTCCTCCTCATGCATGCAAAGAAACTGGACATTAAACGATCATGATGGTGATGATGATTAAATAGCCAGCAGCTTCTTTGAAATAAAGTTTTAGTTCTGCTCAGTTTATATGATGTCATAACGGAGCGTTAAGACGAAAAATGATAAAATTTAAAGGATACGGTTCGCCGAGAGAAGATTAGACTAAATATTTTTTCTTTGCTCATTGTGGTTTTATCTGGTCATTATGTTAGAGACATAGAATTCCAGTAAAATTTCCGGTGCTATCTTTGATGTTATATGGACTGTTGGATATGTCATTCGTTTGACGTTCCGTGTGTCACAGTGGTTCGTCTGAGTTCATTGTTTCATTGTTGTTGTCTTGTGTGACTGTCGTAGTAGAATGTCATTGATATATGTATGGCGGACATGACTTTTGTTTATTCATAACGAACATTGGGTGAGTGCGTTCTTTGTATGTAATTGAATAATAAATGTAATAATTAAATTGTACAACTCGTTGTGTTCTCTCTACGAGTCTTCCGAGGGAAATACAACAGTTGAAATATTGGTATGTTGAATGTATTAAATTGTAATTTTTCATTGAATCTACTGCCAATAGTGGATATGTTTCAGTCAGATAATAAAAAGAAAAAGAAAAGAAGGAAAGCGTCCTTAGATTAAAATTCGAACATCGCTGGTGAATATAAATGCTATGCAAAAACAAACACCTTACCGGAAATGCACATCACTTGAAAATGTCTAAACTGTTTTCGGTGATTGTATAGTATTCCCAGAGGATAAGCTATCACAATATAATTCTCATGTTTGTATGTTTTTTAATCTTTCCGTTGAAGTTAATATGCCAATTGTTACGCCAGAATAGAAATATTTCGAAGGAGATAATTCAAAGTAATTCTCATTTATCTAAAGTACAAAATAAGATTATGGAAAATGCCAATTTCTATAACGTCATAATGGATTATTTTACTGTGAATAAGTGAATGGAAGACAAGTAAAATTTGAGCATTTAAAACAAATGTTTTTCTTCAAAGGAAAAGGTAACTCGTTTTCAAGGGAGGTAACTCAGAAAATCTTATACATTTTCTAAAGAAAGGTTTATTTTTACTTCTCAACCGATTTGAATATCATTTCATTGATTATCCTAATGTAAATATGCAAATTAAGATATCAAAACATTTCAAAACGTGTTGAATACATTCTATTTTCCATATATCAGTTTGAAAATGTACATACGTGTGTGCGTGTGTGGGGGTCTGTGTGTGGTTGTGCATAATTGGCACCTGTTTGACCATTATTTAAACAATAACACATGTGCCGTATTCTTTTCGAATTCCATACGCCCAGAACCAAAAGCAAATGTCTTAGCGTGAGGCACAGCGTTATTGAGACATACAAATATATATCTTTTAAATTGTCAACGTATGTGAAACATCATCTCACTGTATTATTAGTAAAACGGTTATTCAGGAGATAAGAAGCTTTCCCTGTCGACATAAGAAAATATGAAATCATCGAAACCAAGACGGAGAGACGTGGAAATCAATTAAAAAAGTGGTCAAATAACTTCTTGTGGTTGTTAAAAATTAAAAGAGTAAAGCTTTCTAAATCTTTACTCCATTCATAGTTTTCGTTCCTAAATTTTTGTCTTCCTTTGTTTCTTTCAATCTTTCCCTCCCTCTTACTTTCTCTTTTCCTTTCTGTCTCTATGTCATTTTTTTAAAAACTGGTTTTTCATTGTGCGTGCGCACGCGCGCGTGTATGCGCGTACGTGTCTTTGTAAATACTGTTGCGAAATGCGGCCTCCTGACACCAGCGCGGCTCCAACAATCAAGTCAGCAGCTGAGAAACCGCAGGCCAACCCAACAAGTCAACTTGTTAAGAGTGGAAGAAGTAGTCGTACCTAGCTGGATGTCTTGTGTAACATGGTTCTTCGTCGCCCGGGTTCACTTCCACTGGTCACATCGCATCTTTACACCGACTGTTTTCGTAGCCAACTTCACATTCACTGTTTCGGGTGCCAACTTCATACTCACTGTCTTTTTACTGTTTTTTTTTTTACGCTGCCATATTCACACTCCGCATTCTTTACGTCACCAACTGACACTGCGCGTTCCTTTACCATTTTACCAAATTGTCCACCTCGCAGCATAAAACAAAGAAAAACGTGCAGAATGTTTTAAATTAGTCACGTGATCAACAACATTATTTCTCCTTCGTAACAATACATTCTTTCTATTACGCTATAATGAAACAACGCATAGGCATACATAAACGCACAAACACAGATATCACATTCAAATAATTGTGACTGTGCAGGAAATCATTATATGTAAGGAAATCTGTATTATATGTAAGACTGCTGGTATATTAAGAAATATTGGCAATCTTATATACAAGGGAGCTAACTCCGTTTCGTTTGACAAACTTGCAGGAAAATTTCCGTGTTTATTTTGCAGAAGATTATATTTTCAATTAAATATGAAAACAAGATTTTAATTTAATAGAAATCATGTTTCTTAATATTTATTTTAAACAAATACATAATGTTATTGTTGTTATTGACTAATACACAGGAGAAAAAGGTGTGTGGCAAGAAGCTTCCTACCCAACCACAGGGTTCCGGGTTCAGTCCCACTGCGTGGCACCTAAGGCAAGTATCTTCTACTATAGCTTCGGGCCAACCAAACCTTCTGAGTGGATTTGGTAGACGGAAAATGAAAGAGGCCCGTCGCATGTGTGTGTGTTTGTGTTTGTGTGTGTGTGTGTGTGTGTGTGTGTGTGTGTGTGTGTGTGTGTGTGTGTGTGTGTGT
>NC_068996.1:3808651-3809622 GCF_001194135.2 Octopus bimaculoides | reverse complement strand
AGAGAGAGAGAGAGAGAGAGAGAGAGAGAGAGAGAGAGAGAGAGAGAGAGAGAAAATGAGTGTGTGTGTGTGTGTGTGATTGGTATCTGAATGAAAAATGATTTAATCCTATTAAATCGTTTTCCTGTTTGTTGCACACCATGGACACTGATGGATAAGTGAATGTTTCTTTTACTTGATGTATCGCATAATGCATAAGATACAAATATATTTAAAAAATTTTATCGGTATTTCATTGTAATTTATGAACAGATCCGATGCACCCCAACAAGCTCTCTAAATGAGTTCTTCCTCTTCGACTAGCGTTTGAGAGAATTTTTCTTTATTTTATTCATTTATTTATTTTTTAATTAACTATTTTTATTTTCAGTTTTCCCTGTTATAATTTAAGACACCACGGCCAAGGGTCCGTGAAGTCTTGGGCGGAACTAAAGAATACGTACACCCGGTGGTTAGGGTTTAGGGTTAGGGTTTAGGGTTAGAGTTTAAGGTTTAGGGTTAGTTTTAGAGTTAGGGTTAGGGTTTTTGTTACACCGAAAACCGGTGGTGTATATATTCTTTACCTCCGCCAAGTCTTGTATAAAACAAATGGATAACAGGACCTTTTATTTTGAAAAGAAGAGGGAAATAGAGAAAGCAAAAATGATAAAATATAAAGAAAAATAAAGAAAAAAACAAAAACAAAAGAAGAGGAGAGGGTAAAGAAGGGATAAAAGATAAATAAATAGAATAATTGTGACTGTGCAGGAAATCATTATATGTAGGAAATCAGTATTCTATGTAAGACTGCTGGTATATTAAGAAATATTGGCAATTTTACATACAAGGGAACTAATAAACACACTCCATCTCTCTCTCCCTCTCTCCCTCTTTCTCTCCCTCTCTCCCTCTTTCTCTCCCTCTCTCCCTCTTTCTCTCCCTCTCTCTCTCTCTCTCTCGCTCTCTCCCCCTCTTTCTCTTCCTCTCTCTCT
>NC_068996.1:3805646-3808639 GCF_001194135.2 Octopus bimaculoides | reverse complement strand
ACACACACACACACACACACACACACACACACACACACACACACACACACACAATATAACTCCTAACAACACACAATAAACAAAGTCCCTTTGTAAGTGAGATCATTGGAAGAAAAATATGAATCATCAATTTGAAAGAAATAATTAGTGATGGGTTGATATTATCAGCATGTCTGTCTATACGAAGGTCCATTACAAAATCAAAACAATCCAGTTGAGAGCGAAATCAATCAGTGACCTCTGTCTCAAAGTATCCGTATATCAGATATACTTCTGTTTTGTCAGACACCTCATACTTCGGTTCTACAATTGTACAACTTTGTGGAAGAAAATGATTCCGAGTGGTGCCAGGTGCTAAAAACATCCCGTGGATGAACCAGGAAAGTAAGATGCCATCTAAGCAAAGGTGGAGGTTTACGAAACATGGCTTGGAAACAAGCTTGTATCCAGGTAAATGGTCGTAAGTTGAAAAGCTTTTAACGTAGCTGTTAGATTTAGGCATGGTGGTGTGTTGTCATCTCTCATTTTCCTAATTTGTATGAACTGAATGAATCTGCGCAGCCAGTGTGTAACTTGTATGGTAATCGGTGAGTGTAGAGTCGGTCGGTTGATATGTGTAGACATGGTGCTTTTAGGCTCATCAGTTGAGGATCCTCACCGTATGCTGAATGGTCTGGCTGTCGGAAGCCGCAAGGCCAGGATGTTGCGAAGACTGAAACATTGGTCCCATCAAGAAGGACTTTCCAGTTCAATTTGCATGTTAATAGAACATACTTGAAACAAATGATGTTTAAGAATTTTGGTGCGGTATTCGCGAGTGACGAGAAGCAAAATGCTGAAATAGAATTACAGATGCTGGCGCAGTTATACATCAGAGCCCAGCATTCAATCCTCAGAAGAAGAGAAGTTGTTCAAAAGAAAAACAAACTCACTAGTTTCCGTTCGAATTCTGTGGCTATCCTCACCAAATAGTCATGAATAAGAATATAATCGCAAATATAAACCGTTTCTACGGAGTGACGTTATTCGACTGGATGCAGAGCTCGGATGCCAGAGAGTCACTCAAAATCTTTTTGTTTCCCAAATATGATTCTGCATTTGATTATGATTTCCTATTTAAAGGGTTCCTCATGCATTTCCAGAGGAGTTTAGTATTTTAAACCGTATTGATGTCATTTTTTAGTAGCGATCCTTAGGAATGTTGCACTATTTGGCTTTCACCATTTAGCTTCACCAATTGGCTATGAACACAGGGTCCACCTCCATATTCATCTTCTTTATATTTTAAACACTTTGGTTACCAAAGCATTTTAAAGGCATCTCAGTCGGTTGCAAAAGGTAGAAGCCACATGAGTACCCATAAAAAAGATTGAAAGAGGATTTAACATGTCCGTGGGTCAATGGTTAAAGAGTATTTTAAGCGATATTACACGAATCAATCAAATAAGTCTGTGTATATAACATTATCACTGTCCGAATTTAAGAAGGAATACTCCATTATGAGTTTCACCTGAGATTTGCCGTTGGTCAGTTTATGAGGTGTTGAAACTGACCAACAACAAATCTCAGATGAGACTCACAATGAAAAAATATTACTCCTTCAACTCGGACAGTGCTAATGTTATATACACAGACTTATTCCATTGTGTGTGTGTGCGTGTGTGTGTGTGTGTGTATGTGCGTGTGTATGTGTGTGTTTGTGTGTGTGTGTGTATGTGTGTGTGTGTGTGTGTATTTGGTAGTTGATAGATTAAATATTTCATCATATTAACATGTATTCCTTTTCTTGCACTCCATGTGTTGAGATCGTTAAAGAAAGGAATTTCTTAACTAAGATTCTTAACTGCTTATTGATAACATGCGAATATTTCTTTTAATTTTATCAATATTTTACTCCATTTCATGAACACTTCTGCTTCGCCTCTACATCTGTAAATGGACGCTTCATATTCAACAATCTTTTGTTTGTGTTAAGTATTTTTTTTACCTGAGTCTTTGTAACTATGTGTGAGTGTCTATGTCCATGTCTGCCTCTGTGTATTTTCGATGTATTCATGTTTATGTGTGAGTATGCATGTATGTGTGTGTGTGTTTTCTCGATGTATGCATGCATGTGTGTGTGAAAGTATGTGTATTCTCGTTGCATGAAATATCACAATGTTCAGCTGTATTTGTTAGCAGATAAGACATGGTGAATATATAATTTCAATATTGGTGTTAGTTGAAACACTGAAAATAGGAAATAGATTTCACAAAAAAAGGTCTTTTGATGAAGTTGATTTGACAGTTACATTATTATAGAAGTATTTCAAGGGAAATAACTGAATAATTCAAAGTAAATCCCATTTGCCTTTGACGTCATAAAGGACTATTTCTCTATTTTAATTAAATGCGTACAATATAGAAATACTGAGATACATTTTGAACAGGTCAACTGAATGTAAAACAATTTTTTCAAGGGAGACGATTTAAAACTAACATTCAACATTATCTTTTTACCTTGATGGCGGCGAGCTGGCAGAATCGTTAGCACGTCGGGAAATATTTTGTCTGCCGTTACGTTCTGAGTTCAAATTCCCCCGAAGTCGACTTTGTCTTTCATCCTTTCGGAGTCGGTCAAATTAGTACCAGTTATGCACTGGGGTCGGTGTAATCGACTTAAACCCTCTATCCTTGTTTGTCCCCTCTATGTTTAGCCGCTTGTGGGCAAAAAAGAAATAAATGTATCTCTTTTACTTGCTCCGGTCATTAGACTGTGGCCATGCTGGGGCACCGCCTTGACCATTTACTTTTAATTATGAAACACATTATAATTTTATTGCTAATCCTCAAATTTTGATTATAGCTAAATATGGAATTTTAATCAGGAATATTTTTAAAACGTTTAATGCAAATGATGTCACTTCGCAAAATTAAAATCTCTCCATAAATAAATATTTATTGGGGAGTACAACTCGTTACTCCCCTCCCACATCTTCTGATGCTTAATTTCC
>NC_068996.1:3799719-3805546 GCF_001194135.2 Octopus bimaculoides | reverse complement strand
AATAGCAGTCAAAGAACTACTGATTCTAAACTACAAATTTTTCTCTCTCTATATATATATAGCCTATCATCAGATCTCAAAACCTGTTGACCTAAGATATATGATATTTACCATATGAACTACGATGAAAAAATATGAGAAAGATACGGTATATAATTCTTTTTTTTTGCGCAAGGATTCCTTGAGGTATATAATTTATTCTAAGGGTTACGCAAGGGTAAAAAGGTTGAGAAACATTGTTCTAAGGCATTAGAACAGTAATATAACTTTTTAGAAAGTTAAAAGTTATGACCGGTCATAGAGTAGTCATTGGTTTCTTATCTGTAAAGCGCTTAGCAGGATAGGCGACTCGTCAGACTCAAATAACTGAAGACGTGCAACCTCTCTATAGCTAGAGGAAGAAATACGTAACGGTCAGTTGGCTTCGTAATGAAAAAATATTGTCTGTGCTGCGGGCGTGTGGGGTTATTCCCCTTACGTAGTCTCCGGCCGTGGTGATATTCTAAGGAACTGTGGCGGGTCTATTCAACGACTGGACAATTCCAAGTCTGAACTAGGAAACGTTTTAGATGAGGACAGTGGCTGTATATAAAGCTAAACAGCAACGGCATATCTGTCGACAACAACAACAACAACAACAACAACAATGGTAGCGGTGACGTTGGTGGCAATAGAAGTGCTTCAAGCAAATGAAACGAAAGTACCAATAATTCCGACGGCAGTATCCACACCAACTTTTTCAGCCGAAAGTAGCGGCTACGCCAGCAGCCAAGGAACCATCACCGGAAAGGCACAACACCACGTCCCTGACCAGCCACGTATGGCACTTAAAAGAGGAAGGAACATAATTAATTGTAAGCTCCTTGAACAACCGGGATCTTATATAAACGGAGGCAAACTAAATAAGCCTTGCTTGGCAGAAAGGGCAACAATCTTCATGAACTTGCTCGATCCGGAGATCTTTTTAAACTCCAGGAAAGAAGGTCATCCGATGCACGAATGTATAAGTCAATGCATCTATTCCTTTCATGAATTTACCTGCAAAACCATTAAAATATTTCAATGGCTCTTTCTTTCGCAGAACTTCTCTAAAACTATACATGAGTAGTTCCAAAATTATTCGTCTCTGAATTAGTTGTGTGTCAGCTAAGGTTGACTAAAGACAATACTAGAATTATATCAAGTGCTTTAGTTAAATTAACTGCACCAGTCAAGAAATAATATAAACAAGACACATGTACTGTAAGATAAACTACCTCGTACGACTTTTTTGCCGGGGTTCGCGAGCAAAGTTTGGAAAATATTCGCCGGGAAATAATGATACTATTGGAGGACACACACACACACACACACACACACACACACACACACACACACACACACACACGCACACACGCACACACACACACGCACGCACACACATACACACACATACACACAAAACATATTCACACACACACACATACACACACACACAGAGCTAGCCAGCCAGCCAGACAAACAGATACAGACACAGACAGACACAGACACACACACACACACACATACACACAAACACGCACTCATTCATACACACGTATGATTGCGTACATATAACATACACATAGGATTACAAGTAATAAATCGCTTAAAGGTGTATATGTATGCGTATGTGTGTGTGTGAATATATATATATATATATATATACATACATACATACATACATACATACACGTACGTATGTGTGTGTGTTTGTGTATATACATACTCACGCAGACAGATTCCTTCATGCATACAAACATACATACATACATACATACAAAGATTTATTCATATACGTGTTTATATTTACACATGCGTACGTACATACACAACTACATACACATATACGTACACACCTTCATTCAGATTCGCCAAAACATTCATACATATTACATTTGTGCTTATAGATGTAGATATGTAGATACATACTATATACATACAAACAAATATAAACACTCGCAGATTTTTACAGGTATATAATTGTACGCACATGCAAACAAACATTCCTGTACCAGAAAAATATATAAATCTTAACACTTATTTATATTTAAACATTTCTCTGTGTGTTATTGCAAGAACAATTTTAAATAAAGCCATTCAATATTTTCGGGAAAATATTAAAATAAGGAATTTTTTAATGCATATGGAAGATATTTCGAGGGCAATATCAGTGAGAGCGAGCGAGCAAATATAGAACAGAATAGCTGCCCCACCTCTCAACCTCTCCACCTTACACCAGATATAATAGACAAGCTGTGTTTTTGAGGGGTGGAGGGATTGCATATGTTTTTAATAAATTCTTTTACAGAAAGGAAATTAAGTATAGTCTAAAATAATACAAACAATAAAAGAAAAAATTACGAAATAGAATGGTAGGTGTTTGGGGGAATACGTATTTGAATTGACGAAACAAAAAAGAAAAATAGGAAAAGGAAAAGTAGCAATACGGAAATAGAAATAGGAGAGACAAGGAAAATTATGAAAAGAAGGGAAAAAATAAATATCCCAACCCAATAAAAAAAACTCAACAGCATCAATGAGATGTATTAAAGCTTTAATTATGGCAGCGAGGAAAGAAAATTTTCGGCAGGAAAAGCCATGGGCGGTTAAAACAATGATTTCAAAAAAGATTTTGTAATAAATCAACTTCACCACACCTCTTGTTACTATAATACACTACAATCAAACTTGTATCATAAAACACACCAACATTACCATACACCGTACAATAGCTACCGTACACTTCAACATCACTACTATAAACTATCGAACATAAAACATGTAACATACCAAGAATATTATACGTCATACTGAAACTACAATATTTTACACCAACTCTTTATATGACTCACTAACACTGCTAAACACCTCAGTAGCTCTCACATGCACCTCTACAATACATCACAGCAACATTGTTGTGCACCTCGCAGACCAACGCTATGCTAGGCTACAGCATCAACACCAAACTTTTCATACACCACACCAGCATTACCGTACACCACAGTAACATTTTTACTAAATCTACTGTACATTGTACCCAAACTAGAAACAAAACACCAGTGCATGCACAGTCGCGGCTGTACAGTAAGAAGTTTGCTTCCCAACCACATGGTTCCAGATTCAGTCCCACTGCGTAACACCTTGGGCAAGGGTTTTCTACTATAGCCTCGGGCCGACCAAAGCCTTGTGAGTGGATTTGGTAGACGGAAACTGAAAGAAGTCCGTCGTATACGCACACAAAAACACATATTGGATAAAGACAGTTATAGCCGGTCTATGAGGTTACCTTGGGTTTCACATCCATAAAGCGTTTAGCTTTACAGCGTTTCTTCAGATCCTAATGGCCGGTGGCCTTTAACCTTTCTTCAAAATGGAAGAAGAAAAAGCCTTGTAGCTAGTTATTGAACGCACAGACAAAGGAGAAGGGCTAAGCGCAAGAGACTGTTTTCCTTAGACCGCTATCCGTAATCGACGTTGTAGGCTTGTGGTTTCCAGGACTTCAGTAGGAATCTTCTGTAAACAGGGTCCGAAGACTTCCGTCCTGGAATTGACGATATTCCCTGAGTCAAAGGAGTTTTTTTTAATATCCTCGCCCGTTCAGCTATGTACAACTTTCGATGGTTTGTTCCCGTTGAGGTAGGGCCCGGTTTTTCTAGGACCTTCCATGAGATTACTCGTGGAGTCCCATCGTCTTTCAGGCGGTTGGCAACCGTCTTTCAGATGGTTGGCAAAGGACGTGGCGTATCGTCTCTCCAAGATCCTGAACGAGGATCTGATTGGAGAGGCGCTACTTGAAGGTGTTTCTGGCACATCTGATATATCTTCGTATACTGCAGCTGGCGATGCTGCCCCACTTTGATGAGAGGTTATAGACCACCAGCCATTAGGATCTGAAGAGACGCAGTAAAGCTAAACGCTGTATGGACGTGGTAACCCCATAGACCTGCCATAACTATCTTTATCTAATTACTGTACTGTTCTATTACTTAGATTGTGCTTCTCTTTTGGATTTATGATTTCCTGAAGAAATATGTGTGTGTGTTCTATATGTGTGTGTGTTCTATATGTGTGTGTGTTCTATCGTAGAGATGTTGTTAACACAGACAAATTCACATTTGGAATTTAAGAAAAGTCTTGCATATTTTTACTGTTCCACTCACAGATTGCACTTGTAATGTACGAATCAGCCGGTCAGTTTTAATTTTTGAAAATCCCTGTTTATCCAGATTCTCTTTTACGTATTTGCTAACAAAACCTAGAGTTCCAATTATCATTGGTAAGAGTATGAATTCATATGTATGTATGTATGTATGTATGTATGTATGTATGTATGTATGTATGTATGTATGTATGTATGTATGTATGTTTTGTATGTATGTATGTATGTATGTAAGTATGTTTTGTTTGTATGTATGTATGCATGCATGCGTTTGTGTATGTATTTATATGTAATATATATGTATGTATGTATATATAACTATGTGTGTGTGTGTCTTTATGTCCGTGTTTGTCGCTCTCCAACATTTGGTGACTGCTGCTGGTGTGTTTACGTCTCTGTAAACTAGCGGTTCGGCAAAAAGCGAACGATAGAATAAGTACTAGACTTAAAAAGATAAGTTCTGGGATCGATTTATTCAACTAAAACCCATCAAGGCGTTGCTCCTGCATGGCTGCATTTAATTTACTTAAACAAGTAAAAAATAAAAGATAAAAAGTCTACTGTACAAAAACATAGCAATATAACAATGAACCTCACTAGGACTACCATATATACCACACACTAACACTATCCTAAATTACACACCACCACTGCAATGCTCCACACCAACACAAC
Organism: Octopus bimaculoides; assembly: GCF_001194135.2. Classification (NCBI taxonomy): domain Eukaryota; kingdom Metazoa; phylum Mollusca; class Cephalopoda; order Octopoda; family Octopodidae; genus Octopus; species Octopus bimaculoides. The sequence goes on along the minus strand of NC_068996.1, from coordinate 3,800,691 downwards.
CACATACCATACCAAAACTACCTTACAACTCTGCACCAACAATATACACCACTATTGCTCTACAACTTACAACATCAACACATAACAGCTCAATCATACACCACACTAACACTACTACACACTACGCCAACACTAACGTATGCTACATCAACACTACTTTACCCCATACCAACACTATTATATACCATACAACATTAATATTCACCACAGTACCATACCATTACACCAACAAAATACCATGCACTACACAACACTGGCGTACATTTCACCATCAAGCAACGACGAATCTTCGACATGATTTGCTGTCCTGCTAGAAATAGCTGCTAAATCTCTTTTTGTCACACCGTATTGCATCAATGAATAGAAAGAATGAATAGAGTAATGAAACCCTACGTACACAGGCTCTGCAAAAAGATGGATATTAATGGCTTGAATTATTCTCGTCATTGAAAGCCTTGGTCATATCTTACCTAGGGATTAATCTTCAACGATTACCAAAGAAAGTCCTAATGAAAATATGTGTCTAGTTTGAATAATCAAGCGTGTCACAAACTGTTACCGTATCTGGTCAAATGTGCTTGTTTAGCTGCTTACGTACATGAGTGAGTGTGAGTGCGTTCGAGTATGTGTGCGTGTATGTGTATGTATGTATGTATGTATGTATGTATGTATGTATGCTTGCATGTATGTATCTATCTATCTGTCTGTCTGTCTGTCTGTCTGTCTGTCTATATGTCTGTCCGTCAGTCCGTCCGTCCGTCCGTCCGTCTCTCTCTCTCTCTCTCTCTCTCTCTATCTATCAAGAACTTTCGGACAGTAAGTAACTCTCTCTCTCTCTCCTTTCATGTGTAAAACACAAATTTTGATAGGATCATGCTCAAAATAGGCAGTATAAATGTACGTGGCTTGGGGTCGCCTTGGAAACAAGGGTATCTGTTAAACGACATCAAGTCACAAAATCTGCATGTCATA
>NC_068996.1:3798414-3799380 GCF_001194135.2 Octopus bimaculoides | reverse complement strand
ATCTAGATTACGCAGGCAGTGATAGCAATAGAAAGGGATGCAAAAGCCTCAAAGACCTGCTCAAACGTTTCCAACTGTCTGACAGGTACCGACTGGACCACCCGAATGTGCCAATATGGACATGGAGTAACCGCATCGGGTCGTCCAGATCGTACTTAGATAGGGTATTCTGTAGGACAGTGGATAAGGATAGAGTAGGTTGTCCACAATTCCACATAGTCAGCTACACAGACCACAAATTTGTCACTTGTACGCTTGACTTAGATAAGACACATAGACAGGGTCCCGGTTACTGAAAGCTGAACGCGTCGTTCACGGCACGCCAGGCTTACATGGACCGGATTAGCACTTTAGTTAAGAGAGCATTAACGGGTGCCATCATCAACAACAGATGGTGGTATGCCCTCAAAAAAAGCAATCAAGTCAGAATCTGTTAGGCACAGTAAAGCCCTAGCGTTAGACCGAAATAGAATAGAGGGAGACCTAGTTAAGAAATTAGAAGAGGCACTTAGTACTGGCATCGCGTCCAACGTAGTGGCGGCGAGGTTGGCTCTCGACCAACACTTCAACGCCAAACACGAAGGATGCGTTGTCAGAGCTAGGATGCGTGCTCTGAGGGACGAGGGAGTTGGAGCGGCCCGAGAGGCCCGAGTAGCGGAGGAACAACGAGGCAACAGAGCCACCATTAGGTCTCTGACAGGTGAAGAAGGGCGCGAGTTACTCGAGCCTGAAAGGATGTGCAAGGCCTTTCAACAGTACTTTGCCCGACTGTTCGGGACAACTGGTGGGTCAGAACGCAGAGTACACTTTAGTGCCTACCTGCATGGCCTGCCACGACTCTCAGCAAGAGAGGCGGAGTGTTGTGAAAGACCCATCACAGCCGCGGACGTACGGGATACGATGGCAGGCTGCAAGGGAGACAAGTCGCCAGGCTTGGATGGTCTGCCCTACGAACTTTATTGTCAC
>NC_068996.1:3786717-3789035 GCF_001194135.2 Octopus bimaculoides | reverse complement strand
AAACACATACAATCACATAACGAAAATTTCAATTCATGCGTACAGTTGTGCAGCGTTCTCCCCCGCATTGTCTCTCCGTCTCTCAGTATAAACATATGCATGCATACATGCTTATATGCATGCGTACATAGATACGTATATACATACACATAAATATACACGCACGCACACACACACACACACACACGCACACACTCACTCACACATATATGTTCATGTTTTATTAATAAATCTGCAAAGACATCACAAAATCTGTTACTCAGAGTTTCACGTTCCCGTTCGTCGGACAATTTTGATTTAGAATCTCCGGTATTCGAGTACTATTTTTTCCACCTTGTTTCACATTTATGTACTCACTCTGGTATATATATTCATGTATAGGCACATATATTACAAAATCTATGTATGTATATATATTCATACATTTATACATCCGTAAAGTCGCATATGTGTATGCATATACATACATATATTACAGAGAATATTGTGTGATGCACCAAGAGGCTTCGTTAGTGATTTACCCATGATCATTTGGCACTTCAGACTTTCAACAAATAGACCCCTTTTCACTAGGCGACCCAACCAGAGTTGATGAAGCCCCAACTTCTGGTTAGTCAGCAACCGCTTAGGTAGCACTAGCTCATGAAGGGCTTTTACTTCTTGAACCACTGTTAACTACTGCCAACCACTGCCGCCACCATAACTAACTTGATAGCCTTCCACTTACTGGCTTCAGTGAGGCCCAGCTTGTTGCAGGACCTGTCTCTAAACTTTTTACATCCCCACTACCGTAGGGGATTTCATTTTGCTCATCACTTGTTGATTCGGCATAACTCTACCTTCTCAGTATATTTCGATCTTTTTCTAAAGTTTGTCTCCTCAATATGCCTCCCCCCACTACCACCAGGGATGCTTTCGAATTAGCCCCATATCTGGCCTCAGTGATTTTGAAGCGACAGTGTCCAGGAACTTCAGCTACTTTCGTAAAATGACTTTCATCTGCAAGTCTTGTGCCTTGCTAGCAGGCCAGGAGAAGCGGTCTTAGCTGTTTCTGGTAGCTTTGGTAAAAACCCATAATCCTCTTTGCTTATAATGGCTAATCCTTCTACGGACGGAATTCACGTTGGCCTTCAGTATCTTTTCATGTCAATAGCGTCTATATCACTCACCTAGGGCCTTCGAGCAGCTATAAAGTATGTGCTCCAGAAACCTTCTCAGGCACAGGAGTCAACCAGCTAGCAGCTTCAAATTTTCCTTAAGTTGGATGGACTTTGCGAAACGTCTAGAATTTTATTCGACGGTGTTCCTCTTTTCAAATTCGGAGGTATGTAAGTTCTACCGCTTGCCATCCCCATCCGATCTTAAACAGATGACCCTCCGTATTCCCTCCATTGCTACTGACTCGCTCCTTGTCAACCGACGCTCATCCAGATAGTAACCCCTTGCCCTTTACCTCATCCAAGTCGTACTTCACTAATATCAATGCCACGATCTTCACGGCACAAAAATAGATTTAAAGAGTAGCATAGAAAAGACAGAGTATCGTACGGGTAAATGGGTGGGTGTTATTTAACTATTTTCTTTAATATGAAACATACGTTTAAATGTGATTTCTTTTGATGAGGGAGAAATTCGCTGACTTCGAAAGCCAATATTTTTCCATTATTTCAGATTTACCAAAGAAACAACACACATGCCCACAAATCAAAGAAAATAAATAATAACATATATATGTAAGAAAAAAGAAAAACATTGAGAGGTCATTTCGTAATCATGGAAAATAAGGAACATTGTAAAAAGTGAATTTGAAATGGAAATCAAAAACCAAAACAAAGAGAAACAAAAACATGTGAAAATGCAAGTAGTGAGCCATAAAAAAGACCTATTGAATGTTATATTAAATAAATAAACTTGTTATTAGATTAATAAAGAAAATATTATTGTTGGCATGAAGAAAACATTTCGTTGTCAATATGATAGCACCGAAGGAGGGCAGACTACCGACACCGAATGCAAGGTGATATGTTTTGTTTTACAAACTTAAAATACGAACTCGAAAAAGTCGTCGTCATTTCATTCAAAGAATGTTTATCAGACGTCTATAGAGAGAAAAATGTATGCATGTATGCATGTATGACCGTTTCTATGACTGCCTGTAAGTACGTATGTGTATATTGAGTCACTCTGTAACTTCTGTTGATTAATAATAAAAATAAATATATATTCATGTTTTGAATTCTATTTTCCTGTTTTTATCACGAAATCTCTCTCTCTCTCTCTCTCTCTCTCTCTCTCTCTCTCTCTCTCTCTCTCTCTCT
>NC_068996.1:3786388-3786706 GCF_001194135.2 Octopus bimaculoides | reverse complement strand
TATATATATATATATATATATATATATATATATGTGTGTGTGTGTGTGTGTGTGTGTGTGTGTGTGTGTGTTTACGTATGTATATATAAATGTATTTATGCATGTATGCATGCAGGTGAATATGCATCTCTAAAATGTATGTGTAAAAATGTGTGTGTGCATATATCTATATTTTAATGTGTGCTTGTATGCATCTCTCTCTCTCTCTTTCTTTCTCTCTCTCTCTTTCTTTCTCTCTCTCTCTTTCTTTCTCTCTCTCTCTTTCTTTCTCTCTCTCTCTTTCTTTCTCTCTCTCTCTTTCTTTCTCTCTCTCTCTCT